>NC_090729.1:138963748-138966248 GCF_036898095.1 Palaemon carinicauda
ACTCCTTATTTTGATTCTAATTTGTTTAACCGAGGTAATATTACCAATCAATGTAATAAAAGCATATTTAGAAAAATCCTTTGCTTGAGAAACAGGACTAGTAGCAGTCGGCCAAGGGCAGACGTTACCCCGGTAAGCCTTTCTTGGGGGCACAGCATCTGGAGGACTCTGCTAGCTGGTCTGTGTTTATCTCGTTAGGGGCCATTCAAGCTTTGCTGAAGATTTCTACAATTAGGAAAAATACAAATTGATAAAATAAAAAAAAAAATGGGATGTTTCCGCATTAGAAGAACAAATATATTCCTTAGAGGTCTACAGTCCAGTTTATACTTTTGTAAGATTAACTTGATATACTCTATATAGGTAATCATTTGTGGCTGTTTGTATATAATTGTTTACTATTTTGGCCCTGCTTGTAAGACTAGAGGAATTCAAATTCAAAGAGCATTATTTTTTCTGTCTGAAGGTGATGTTTTATTTTGATGATACAACTCTTGTTATAATTTTCTGATCAATGGGTCAAAAGCCTTAATTGTTGGATGATTTCTTTCAGCCAAGAAGTTTCAGTTGATAGATTATAACCTCTGCCACCAACACAACGGTACTCAGTAACAGTCCTGTTTTGAAAAGAAAATATCATATTAGTTCGATTATTGTAATAAGAGTGGCTCATAAGTTTCAAAGCATAAAGTCTATCTGTGTCCCAGGGTTTATTATCTATGGATTCATTATTATTATTATTATTATTATTATTATTATTATTATTATTATTATTATTACTATTATTATTATTATTATTATTATTATTATTATTATTATTATTATTATTATTATCACTAATAGCTAAGACACAACTCTAGTGGGGAAAGCAGAATGATACAATTGTACATACATACATATACCAAGGCACTTCCCCCAATTTTGGGGGGTAGCCGACATCAACAAATGAAACAAAAACAAAAAAAGGGGACCTCTACTCTCTACGTTGCTCCCAGCCTAACAAGGGACTCAACCGAGTTCAGCTGGTACTGCTAGGGTGCCACAGCCCACCCTCCCCCGTTATCCACCACAGATGAAGCTTCATAATGCTGAATACACCGGAAGATGCATTAACAACTCTCTGGTGGATATACGAGGTGCTTCACACTGAGGGACCTGGGAGAACCCAAACAAAAAATAAGGCAATAAGGCAATAAGGTCAGGCTCTCTCTCTCTCTCTCTCTCTCTCTCTCTCTCTCTCTCTCTCTCTCTCTCTCTCTCTCTCTCTCTCTCTCTCTCCACCTATATATCCCCATTTCTAAAATAACTAAGAATCTCCGCGGTCATCTAAGGCATCGGAGGAAGCAGCAGGGTCTACCGGAACTGCATCACAATCGCTCGCCATTCATTCCTATTTCTAGCACGCTCTCTTGCCTCTCTCACATCTATCCTCCTATCACCCAGAGCTTCCTTCACTCCATCCATCCACCCAAACCTTGGCCATCCTCTTGTACTTCTCCCATCAACTCTTGCATTCATCACCTTCTTTAGCAGACAGCCATTTTCCATTCTCTCAACATGGCCAAACCACCTCAACACATTCATATCCACTCTAGCCGCTAACTCATTTCTTACACCCGTTCTCTCCCTCACCACTTCGTTACTAACCCTATCTACTCGAGATACACCAGCCATACTCCTTAGACACTTCATCTCAAACACATTCAATTTCTGTCTCTCCATCACTTTCATTCCCCACAACTCCGATCCATACATCACAGTTGGTACAATCACTTTCTCATATAGAACTCTCTTTATATTCATGCCCAACCTTCTATTTTTTACTACTCCCTTAACTGCCCCCAACACTTTGCAACCTTCATTCACTCTCTGACGTATATCTGCTTCCACTCCACCATTTGCTGCAACAACAGACCCCAAGTACTTAGACTGATCCACCCCCTCAAGTAACTCTCCATTCAACATGACATTCAACCTTGCACCACCTTCCCTTCTCGTACATCTCATAACCTTACTCTTACCCACATTAACTCTCAACTTCCTTCTCTCACACACTCTTCCAAATTCTGTCACTGGTCGGCCAAGCTTCTCTTCTGTGTCTGCAAACAGCACAGTATCATCCGCAAACAACAACTGATTTACCTCCCATTCATGGTCATTCTCGTCTACCAGTTTTAATCCTTGTCCAAGCACTCGAGCATTCACCTCTCTCACCACTCCATCAACATACAAGTTAAACAACCACGGCGACATCACACATCCCTGTCTCAGCCCCACTCTCACCGGAAACCAATCACTCACTTCATTTCCTATCCTAACACATGCTTTACTACCTTTGTAGAAACTTTTCACTGCTTGCAACAACCTTCCACCAACTCCATATAACCTCATCACATTCCACATTGCTTCCCTAACAACTCTATCATACGCTTTCTCCAGATCCATAAACGCAACATACACCTCCTTACCTTTTGCTAAATATTTCTCGCATATCTGCCTA
>NC_090729.1:138976248-138988748 GCF_036898095.1 Palaemon carinicauda
AGGAGTAGGTCTTGAACTTTCCATTCCAAGGCCCTCCCATGTGCTTCTGGAGGGAGGAGGCCTTGAGGCCCAATACCAAAGAAGGGGGGGGGTGGCCTTTTAAGGGAATCCGATACCCTTACTTCAACACTTGACTGTTCGATGCTCCGCCCTTTCCTTTGCCCAATTTATCCACCTTGAGCTGAGGCATCCCCCTACCCTTGGAGGGCACCGGGGAGAGTGGCCTCGCCTCCTACTTTCACTTGAAGAGCCGGCCGTTACGTGCCCCTCTGTTGGTAGGAGCTCTGTATCTATTTCTGCCTGCAGCTTGTCTTTGTCCTCCTCAGGGGGCTGAGTCGGAGGGGCTCAACGGGAGAAGGATGAGGCTCTGGGCGACTGTATAGAAGGTCACACACCTCACTGGGCTCTGGCCCCACCATGATCACGAGACCATTATAGGGGACGTGCGTTTGGGGATGATGACGGTGCAGATGCCCTGTGGAGCATTCCATCGTAACTCTCCTTCCTCCACTTGTCCAGTGCCCTTTCCACTAGCTCCTCTGGGAAGAGAGTCTCCTTAACAACAGGGGCATCCCTAAGAGCCCTCAACTCCCTGTCCAGGAGATTCCTTGGCAGCCTATGGAGGACAACATCCCTCCTGCGCAGAACTCAATTTAATGCTGCGGTATAGTAATGACCCGCCAAGAAAGCTACGGCTCTCAACCCTGAAACTGCCAACTCCAGGAACTGTTCTTTCGCGGGGCCACTCCTCACATCCTTCTCCAGGGCAAAAGAAACCAGGGCCATGGACCATGGACCAGAGGTCTAGCCGGAAAGGCCCATGCGGCCGCTTCCTTGAATGTTACCTCCTTTACTATGAAACCCATGGCCATGCCCGACAGTCTATACTCCATGGAACCAGGGGCTAGGGCAGCTAAGTTCCCTTCTGACACTTGATGCACTTGGGAGGTCCCCTTCGTAGTGTAGAATCTCCTGTGCTTGACCTCTGGAAAGGGTAAGAATTTCGGTGTGCCTTCAGGCCTGTTTGGTCGTTTCGGGTCCGTAGCAGCGGTGGCGATTCTCTTGAACAGCTGCTCAATGTCTTGTGAGAGGGGAAGAACCAGGGTGAGCCTTGTCTCCTTAGGGGCTCCAAAACGATGTTCCAGATTGGTGTCATGGGGTCGAAATTGTAGCGGAATGGGATTGAGCAGGGAGTTGAGCCTTCTTATAAGACTAAAAACTCTCCGGAAGGATGACATTTCCTCCACCACCTCGTCCTCCTGGTGGTCCTGGGATCTCATCTCCAAAGTCCTCTCACCGTATACATATGCCCTACCTGTGGCACCTTGCCAGGGACCAGAGATCGCATCTCCCAGAGGTTCGATCTCCCTTCTGAGGGATTTCTGCTCCGCTCCCCTTCTCTTCGGCTTCGCTTCGTTGCTGGAGCGGGGTCCGGAGACTTGGAGCGGTATGAGCAAGACCTAGAAGGACGCTGCCCCTTTGCATGGTCCTCTGGTCCTCCCCAGCGTGGAAGGTCCTCGAAGACCGGGGGAGGATAGACGGCACCGTCTGATGGATAAAAATCCTTCCAAGGGGTATGGGGAATCGGGTCCGTAGCTCCCCACCCCGGCAAGGGATCACTTAGCGGTGACCTGAACAATGTCCTCGGAGTGCCTGAAAAAGCCTCCTGCTCCCATGAGGGCAGATCAGCTGCGGCAGGCCGCTGAGCTAAGGATAAATTTGCCACCCCACAGGCAGAGGGTCGTTCCTCTACCTGCGGAGGGGCCGAGGAGACAGTCACTACCGGCGGATAAAAGGCCGAAAGGCCGCGCCGGGCAAAGGGTTGGCGGCTCTGGATATTTATCAGGTCTGAGGATTCTCCCCCTTCCATCAGTGGAAGAGCAGATTGGCCCGTGGGGTTACAATGAGGAACCTCTGAGCGGGAATTAAGGGTCATCCGCTGAATAAGCTGCGCAACCTTGGAGCACGAGCTCACAATTCGACATAACTCCCTTTAAGGTCCCAAAAACCTTCTCTGTGGACCTCCCCTGCGACACGAAGGTTAAAAAGATGGTTCAGGTTTCCGTTTTGAATGGAGAATGACTCTTGGGCCCAGGGGCTAAAACACGCTCACCTCTCTCTGACCCTGAGGTAACTACCTCCATTACCGCTGGTAACACAAGGGACAGAGAGGGACGCACAGATGAACAGACCGAAGGACAAGAAACGCTGCCCTTCCTCAAGGGCGACTTGTCCCTCTTGGCCTTCTTCTTCTTTTTCATGGCCATCTTGGCCCATTGGGCATCGTTCCAGACCACACTCTCATCACACGTGTCCATCCTGGAACACACACGGCCCCGACATGAAGTACACAATACATGGGAATCGACGTCCATGTGGGACATAAAAGCTGCACACAGCTTCCCAGTAACACCTGGGTACCAGCGTTACACTGTCACAGATTCCGTAATGGAGATCGAGGATAATGAGATCCAACGAGAAATGCATTAAGAACAGGAAAAACTCTTACAAACGCAAGCGAGATGAGAACGTGTGTAACTCAACATAACCAGAGAAAGAGTGGTTAATGGCGACCTGAGAAAGTTGACCGAGGGGTCTCTTTAGTGCATGCTAGGAAACAAGAGAGGTCAGGGTCGCACAGGGGAGAAAAGGGGGTTCAGGGGTAGCCTGTTGGGGGGGAAAAAATTCTGAGTAGATAGAAGACAATAAGAGTAAACTCATAATTATTGGAACGTAGTAACTGTTCGTGTCAGAATAAATATATATATATATATATATATATATATATATATATATATATATATATATATATATATATATATATATATATATATATACATATATATATATACATAAATATAATTATATATAATATATATATGCATATATATATATCTATATATATGCATATATATATATATATATATATATATATATATATATATATATATATATATATATATATATAGATATATATATGCATATATATACATACATATATATATATATATATATACATATATATATATATATATATATATATATATATATATATATATATGCTTAGATGGAAAAATAACATATGCATATATATATATATATATATATATATATATATATATATATATATATACATATATGTAATTATGCACTTATATTGTATATATGTAAAATACTAAATATATGTAATGTATACTGCATATATATTTATATATATATATATATATATATATATATATATATATATATATATATATATATATATATATATGTATATATATACATATATACATATATATACATATATATGTGTATTTATATATATATATATATATATATATATATATATATATGTGTGTGTGTGTGTGTGTGTGTGTATGTGTGTAGATATATGTATATATACATATATATATATATATATATATATATATATATATATATATATATATATATATATATATATATATATATATATATATATATATATGATGATGTAAATATATACATATCATTAAAATAATTCCTTACCCCAACAAGTAGCTGCATGTTAACAAAAGCCTTCTATTCGATAAATTGTTTTTGAATGATAATTCTTATAAAGAATGAGTTACTAAATATGTGCAGTTTAATATCTTTAAATCGTTTGTGGAGTAAAAGATACAAAAGCATACACCCATCAAAAAGATAGATATATATCTTATAATAACAGAAGATGAAGAAAGGCAACGTTGGATGGAACACTTTAGTGAGATCACGAATAGGAGATAAGAAGGGAATAATTCCATTGATATACCTGAAGCTGAGGAAGATCTTCATTAGTCCATGAATGAATTCGGTGTGTTGGAAGTCGAAGCTACTACTAAAAACTCAAGAGATAGAAAGCCCCTGGATACGATGGAATAACTGCTGAGATGGTATTATTTTGTAGAGCGGGGCCTGACCAAGCAAAACCTGATAAACGGGAGCTAGGAATGTTGCTAAACATGGTAAAAAGGGAGATATCACTGAGTGCAATAATTACATAGGCATCACATATACGCCAGTTGTCATGAAATTATATAGTATGTTCATTTTGAAGAGACTAGAGAGAAATGTTGATGAGAAGCTGAGAGATGAACATGGATGATTTAGAAAAGATAGAAGTCGTACTGACCAAATTTCCATTTTAAGACATGTACAGATATGTGTAGACTATAGAAATCCACATTTGATGACATTTGAGGAATATGAAAAAGCGTTTGATAATGTGCACCGGAAAATTTTGTGGAGAGTCCTGTGTGTTTATGGAATCCCTATTAGATATGTAAATTTGATTAAGTCTGTTCATGAGCATAATAAGTGCAAAGTTAATGTTAATGGAGTCCTATCAAATGCATGTTCAGTGAGCAGTGGAGTACTACAAGGGAATGCGTTGTCGCCTGTTTTGTTCATCTTCCTCATGGATTTTGTAATACATAGAATAGTTGGGGATGGTGGAGAAGGATTGCACTGGATTGGTAATAGGAAATTAGGTGACCTAGAGTGTGCTGATGACGCTGTCCTTAATAGCAGAACAATACAGGATTTGCAATGCTTGCTTACCAGAATGCATGAAATATCTCAGAAGGTTGGGTTCAAGATAAACAAAAAAAAAGAGAGATGATTAGTACGGAATATGCAATGGAAGATAAAAAATATCATTGGATGGTGAAGGAATTAATGTGGTAGAATCATTTAAGTATTTAGGAACTATGGTCTCTAACGCTGGGTCTTTAGAGTTGGAGTTTAATGAAAGTTTGAAAAAAGCAAATCAGACAATGGCTAAGTTAAGTAAAATTTGGAAATCAAATCGTCCGAAATTACATATAAAAATCAGGCTATAAATCAGTTTAGTGATATCGGTGTTACTGTATGGACATGAGTCGTGGTATGACAATGAAACAATATTCAACAGATTTTGTAGACTTGATAAAAAAATAACCTGAGTAGAATATTGAGAGGGAAATGGCAGGACAGGATCAGTAATGAAACTATAAAAGAGATTACTCGAGTGCCATATGTGGATGAGATCACGGTGAGAGGTAGATGGAGATGATTTGAGCATGCTCTCCACATTCCCCAAAAGAGATTAGTTCACCAAACTTTTAACTGGGCTCCACAAGGCCCTAGAAGAGTTTGAAGACCCATGCCTATATGACTGAGGACTATGAAACATGAAGTGAGAGATGATGGATGGAGAAGTATTGATTTAAAAGCTTAAGATAGAGACGACTGGCGAAATCTAACTGAGGCCCTTTGCGTCAATGGGCGTAGGAGGAGATGATGGTGAGATTCTATGCTTTACTTATAAATTAGTGTATGTTCATATTCATGGTAAGGGTGAGATGTACACTACCCTTCTATCTAGTAATATGGAAATAATTAAGGTTTCCAGTTAAAACCTCTTATTACAAATGAATGAAATCCAAATCAAGTGTCTGGGACGAATGTGATGATCCGTTCTGGGACCCTGCTAACTGTTCTATTTGCTTGCCGTGGATCCATTCCACTCACAAGATCCACTGGCAAAAATATTGAGATATGACATCACCTTTCTCCTTTCAGTAAGTAGTGGGTCGCCCATGGCACCAGCCACCTGTTGAAATACTACCTGTAGAGAGTTATTGGGTCCTTTGACATGCCAGATAGTACTATATTGGATCCCTCTCTCTGGCTACGGCTCATATTCCGTTGCCTACACATACAACGGATAGTCGGGCCTTTTCTTTGTGCATTCTTCTGTCCTCATACATATTCTTAGATACTTAATTCTATCATGCCATTATTAAACTTTAGCCTCTAATGAGTATAATTAGTTTTATATTTTTCAGTCTGGGTGTAAAAGTTATCATACTGTACTTAGTGTACAATGAATTACTGTTCAACTATTATCAAGTATTGGTGAGTTTCTAGTAATTTAGTAGGCATTTAGACTAGGGCTTTAGATCTCCAATGTCTTTCTTTCACTATCCCACCTACGTCTAAGTGTAGACGTCAGTAATATGAACACCAAGGTAGGTTCATAGAAGTAAATAGCATTTTGATAATATAATGAATCATTTATATGCTCACACGACGTTCATATACATGCCTCCCTCTCCCTACCTCCCCACAGATTAGTTATGTCAAGAGACAATTAAACTAGTTTCGTTTTTCAGACTAAAAGACAACAGAGATAAGTGTACCCACGTGAAAATATTGCCATACACCAATCTCAATACTTCCCTAATAGGAAAGAAAATGAGAAATTTTCCAGTTATAAGATAGACATCGACATTTAATCAGCTCAGAAAGAGAACTAATATGAACGTCTAGCGAGAATAGCAATGGCTAATTTCACTATAAGATTTACATTTTTTGGCCTAACTTATAGTTTTGAACATGATTATTAAGAAGATGAGAGCTAAAGAGCATTACTCAAGTTGAACAGATGTATTGCTTTTCACTTTACCGGGGGGGGGGGGGGCACTTAGAAATGGACATGAGAGGAAAAGAAGAATTATGTAACAAAGATTAAGGAGAGAGAACAGAAACAGGGTATCCCACTAAGGATATAGACTCAAGATTGATGATGAAATAATGAGCTAAAGGCATTGAGTAATAGTAGCTAGGATGAAAAACAGGGGATAGGATAAATGTTGTGGAGTAACAAAGGTATCAATTCATCAAAAAAGGTAGACCAGAGCAGGTATATGACCTTCAAAGATGGAGTAAATCCAGTCGTAATCTTTTCTGGAGAAGGATAGAACAAATGGACTGGTATAAGGGTTTAAGTGTTATATTACAAATAAATGCACCACATTTATAGAAATGATTTAAATATCTTATTGTAGACATTTACACTAATAAAGATTATTTCAACACTCACCTCCAATACAGAGTAAAAACATTCCAGCTAAATCCATGAATCCAAGTATAGGGCTGGTTGATCCGCTTCTTTTCAGGCTGCGCTCACAATTTGTAGCATTAGATGTTTCCTTTAAGACACTTCTCAATATAATGCCGGACTCCTCTAGACTAGTTAACCTGTATGATAAATGAAATAAGTATTCTCTTTAATGTGTACTTTAAGGATAGATAATTCATATCATAATATGATTTGTGGTTTGTTTTGAATATTTCTAAAGCTCTTCTAATTCTGTAATAATGATGATAACATCTTTGTAAAATGGAAATGATTTTCAAGTTAATCATAGTATTACTGTACACAATTTGTTGAGTGTTCATTCTAAAACTGTAGGTGGAAAAGAAATGTGAGGTATTCAAACTGTGTAGTTTCTAGTGATCTTTTTTGTCAAGTACATTATTCATAGGTGTAAAATTACCAAGGTTCAATGAAAGACAATACACCATATATTTGGTAATACTTGTATGTATTGATTATAAAGCTGTTCTATCCACTTAGAATGGTATTATCTGTACAGTACATAGGTCCATGCAGATATATGCTTTTTAGTAATATACCCCTTGGTCAGCTTTGCAAGAGTCGAGTTTGACTCATTGGGCTAATAAATCTCACCCTTTCTATGAATAAGAATGTAAACCTAATTTGGTATAATGAAGTGGATAGTTATTACTTAATTAATGTAGATATGTGCCTATTATCTATAGAAATTTTTCAATCAAAAATGAAAATGTGTCTCATAATATTCATCATAGGTAATAAATGCGTATTTTCGAAATCAATGTTATTTTTTCTTAATTTTGTCATTTATTTCATTTTTTTATACTAATCCCAATCAGCTATTAGGGTTTCAAACTTCTCAGCAGTAATTGCATTTATATCATGAACCAACAGAGTGAGCATAATATATCTATAATCCTCCCTGATTTTCTCCAAACTGCTTCTCGCTCAAAATTCCGTTATAACGATGTTTAGGCTACCCATGAAACTAAAAGGTTTCCTATTGTCTTTCCTTCCAATAGACTTAGGCCTCTAGTAAATTTTTGAGACAAAATAACGACTAATAGAAATAACAATGGGTTGGTTAATGGTATATGGTAAGAATGCTTGACTTAATGTTATTCCTACTCCATATGAATGTAAGAAAGGCATGACTTACTCAAACATATTCACTTCGTTTTATAGTAAATCATAAAATTCTTGCCTAAACGCTTAAAGTTAGAAAATTACCAGTATGCATTGCTGAGTTCTTAATTGGGACACTTCCAGCTGATATATAATACCCACTCCATAAAAAAAGGAAGTTATAAAGCATGATTCTTGATGAGGGGACGGGAACTGCAAACGAATAATTGAATTTACAAAGTACCCTTTCAAGTACCTTCAAAATTAGCAAAGAAATTCTTTGCAAAACCAAATCACTGCCACAGAAACTTTCCCTGGAATCATGTGTTCTAATCACAAATTCAACAGAAAATTAATTTGAACATGTTATCTATATATTCATTAATAATAAGCAATTGAACACTATCCCAAAAAAGAGTTGAAAACTAAGGAAAAATTGTTGACTGAAGAGCAGTTAATACACACTATAAGAATAATCCAGTTTGCTACTGTTGACCTTGGGGGTAACTGTATTCACATACAGTACACCAATTTGGAGGAAGTAGATCTTATTTCTTCTACTTGATAACTGACTTGCTTGGGATTCAAGCAGATATAAGAATAAACTTATGTGAAAGCTTTGGATTTTGAGTACTGTATACATGTGAAGACCACTGGGACAAGTAACCGTATTACACTTTGTGGCTCAGTCGTGAAGAAACAAAAAAAATGGAGTTAGAGGATGGAAAATAGTCTCAGTGATGGAGAAAGAAAGCTGAGAGAAAGTCATTCAAGTATGAAATTAAGGATTAGGGCCTACTGATTCCTATAATAGAAATGAAAAAAGAGGGAGACTGATAGGTGAAATAGGGAGTATTGTTTTAAGGAGGGGCATTAATGAAATGATTTGCTTAGCTTCAATCCTATTTAAAGAGGTAAACAAGAAAATACTCAGCATTGCAATGCTACCCCTAACAAAGAGAAATAAATACAATATGAAGTTTTGATGATTAAGGAGAAGAGTAAAACTCAAAGTTTTAAAACCACTACAAATTTGACAGTTTGAACTATAAATCGGTATCTTTACCAAGAAAAAAGGACAATTTTTGGTCAAATGTGAACAACAAGAAGGGCTGAGTGTTGACTCTTCATTACAAATGTGAGTGTAAGAGAAAGGGTTTTGAGAGCTATTGATATAGAAGTTAAGAGAATAGAACCAAAGATATTACAGAAAAAAAGTTAAATAAACATTTGACTACTCGTTTGAGAGCATATTTCGAGGCAATAGGATGGAAGTTAGAAGGATGAAGTGGTCATCCTGCTTGGGAATAGCTAATCTAATGGTTATTTTTAGGAGGAAAGTTAAGTGCACCACTAAACGATTTTACAAAAAAGGAATGAGGGGCAATGCACAGAAGCTTATTTGTCGTCAAACTCTGTGAGTTACAGTGCAAAATGCTTCATACCATATACCTTTCAAGACATAAGAACCTTTGGACTTTACAAATCGAAAAATTAAGCAGGAAGATCATGAGCCTTGGTAATGTTAAGAGAATTATTATCATAGAAATTAGATTTGTGAAGTATGCCTTTTCACTAGAAGAGTATGCTACTGTATAGGTAGGCCTATATCACGGTTGAAGAGAAGGGGAAATGAAGACTTACGGAAGATGTTGAGAACTTTGTCAGCAATAGAACTGGTAAATGTTCCAGTTGGAGACAACATCAGAATACCTATTAGATATCCTCATAATACGAGAAATTTACTCTTGAAATACATAGGTACATCAGAACCTAGCAGTTATAAAACAGGTATGATTGGACTGAGAGGGGTAGTAGAGACTAAGAATGACTGCAGCTCTTATTCCTTTGACTAGATGGCTGAATAGTTGAAAACTTCAACTCTTTGTCATTCTTTCTTGCATCACTTAGTGATAAAGCAAAGAATGACAAAGAATGCAAGTTTCAACGATAAAATTAGATAAGCCTCAATAACATTTAAATATCCTCCTCTACTCTTGTGCATCCCTTACATTATTGTCATATTAAAAGTATGGTTCAGTGGTCCATGCATCATAGGAAATAAAATGTTTTAATTCAAAACAGTACTGTATACTTCATGCAAATCCACAAATACATGATGCATTTATATAAATGATACAGAATAGGGTTATGGTCGGAGGTTTTCACCCAAGGTATATTATAATTTAAGATACATACTGTATCTTCACAAAATTGAAGAAAGTATTAGAAAATTATTTGGTTTTAGGTAAAAAAAGATAACTTCTAACAAGGAGATAATAATTGCTTAGCTTAATGAAGGAAAGTGCAGTACATGCATTATAAGTAAATGAGACCAATCAATATTCAATACAACATATATTATATTCATTATCCTTCCAGCTCGTAAGTCTTACCATTTATTGAATTCTCCTGTAAGTCCGCTTTTCTTTGGAAATGCGTAAGCAAGGGACATTCCATATAAAGGCTTCCTGGCTATGTGAAAATTGCATTGTCCAGTGGAAGAAAAATCATCATGTATTGCCTGTAAAATATTAATTGCGTCATAATTGTCAACAAACCTTATATTTTGATAAGTATGCAGTTAAATCAATTTTAGTATCATAAAAAAAATCATCAGATATAGGGTATTTGACATAGCAACAATAAATCCTTGGAGGATGTTTAGGATTATTATTAGTATTATTATTATTATTACTTGCTAAGCTAGAACCCTAGTTGGAAAAGCAGAATTCTATAAGCAAAATTGAGAACGGTTAAAAGTTGAAGGGATATAGCCGAAGGGTATTATTATTATTATTATTATTATTATTATTATTATTATTATTTA
Source organism: Palaemon carinicauda (assembly GCF_036898095.1). Lineage (NCBI taxonomy): Eukaryota > Metazoa > Arthropoda > Malacostraca > Decapoda > Palaemonidae > Palaemon > Palaemon carinicauda. The sequence continues at coordinate 138,987,126 of NC_090729.1, forward strand.
TAGCTAAGCTACAACCTTATTTGTAAAAGCAAGATGCTATATGTCCAAGAGCTTCAACAGGGAAAATAGCCCAGTGAGGAAAGTAAGTAATGAAACAAGTAGAGCAGTGTCCCCGAGTGCACCCTCAATCAAGACAGTGGAAGACCATAGTCCAGAGGCTATGGAACTAACCAAGACTAGGGAACAATTATTTGATTTTAGAGTGTTTTTCTCCTTAAAGAGCTGCTTATCATAGCTAAAGAATCTCTTCTACCCTTACCAAGTGGAATGTAGCCACTGAACAATTATAGTGCAGTAGTTAACCCTTTGAGTGAAGAAGAATTGTTTCTGCGTATTTAGATGGGAGAGTGACTCGTTAGGTGTAAATGTGTGTTTAGGGCAATGGTATGCTATGCTATACTGTTTCCATTGTTGTTTCATATCTTGAATTGCTCAGCAAACACTTGAGGTCTATTAAACTACTTATTCCTGATCTTGATATTAATTTATGGCACCATCACTCATTTTAGTTCACTGTGCATGTTACATAAGATCTTTTATAATCCTGGCCATCCTTTGCATTCACATCTTTCGAGACTATACCATGTATTGCATAGTGACCAGTATCATAGATCATTTGTGGAACTTCAGGAGTTCAAACAGGATGCAAATTCTTCTCTGTTGAGAAGGTTGACTTGAGCCTCATTGCATCGTTCGTTAATTAGTTGTCCTGTTTATCTAGCTTCCTTTTGTAACTTAATTTTATATTTCATTTCCCTTTTATAGTTAATTCTTTAATTTTCAACTTTTTCTGTATTGGTCAGTTTTCCTTTCTGAGCCCCTAGGGCCTAGGGAATGCAGCCTTCTACTTTTCCAGCTAGGATACTGCCTGGCTTGTAATTATAATGATAATGTCTGCAGTAATTCAGGAAGTTGGAGAAAGGACATGTGGTTTAGCAGCCAAGTTTTGGGAGAGGAAAATTTGAGGGGAACTACGGAAGCTATTGAAACTTCAAAATTTTTACCAGAGAAATCATAATGTAGATAAAAACAAGAGTAAGGTTATGAAAGATTATGTAAACCAGAAAGTTGGGTCAGACTCTTGATATGGGAGGGGTTGATTTGTTCAGATAATTAGAAGTAAATGTAATTATCAAGTTAGGGTTACAGAATTGGGGAATATTGAAGGTGGCATTGTGTTTGCAAAAGCTTCGTAAATGTGTTGGAGTATCAATGAACATTGAGATGGAGTATATTTGTTTATGAAGTTTATGTGGCATAAGAAGAATTGAAGCAGTTAGAAAAGTTTAGATACAAAATGTAGGAAGAATTATATATATTTGGGTATGTTACAAAATGGCTTCAAGTTTTCAGATTGTTTGATCATGTGGAGAAATATACTGGATGGGAGGTTGATGGAAAGTGTACACGATTAAAAAATGTTGGAAGGAGGAGAAGAGCACCTAGAAATTTATTGACGTATTAAAGTAAAGAGGTATTGAAATAGAGAGAGAGAGAGAGAGAGAGAGAGAGAGAGAGAGAGAGAGAGAGAGAGAGAGAGAGAGAGAGAGAGAGAATTAGTCATAGTATGTAGGGGTATTTGACATTCTGATTGTAATGTTGTAGAAGGGTTCATCCACTATT
>NC_090729.1:138991248-138993748 GCF_036898095.1 Palaemon carinicauda
ATATATATATATATATATATATCATAATCCTCATCATCACGTTAGTCAATCCATCATCTAGAGAATCCTTCCCCTGCTTCTTTTGCAATTTCTAGGGACCCATTCTGTTATTCTTGATGTGTACCTATTGCCTATCCTTCTCATTATATGTCCTGCCTATGTCCATTTCTTTTTCTTACATGTTATTAAAACACCTACTTTAATTTGTTCTCGGATCCATGTTGCTCTTTTTCTGTCTTTTAATGTTATTCCCATCATTATTCTTTCCATAGCTCTTTGTTTAGTAAATAGCTTATGTTCTAAGGTTTTAGAAGGCTCTAAGTTTCTGAAGCGCAAGTTGATACCATTAGGACCATCTGATTACTGTAAATACTTTTCTTTTTAGAGAAAGTGGCATTTTACTTTTCATAATCTCATTTTGTTTACCAAAGGCCTCTATCCAATGTTTATGCCTTATGTGAATGTAATGTTCTTTTATTTTTACTTGTTTATAATGCTTATCTTGGTTATGCTCCTATGTATTTGGCAAGGTTTGTTATTGTTCAAGGTCGAGTTAAATCTTACGCTGATCTTGGAGTTGAGCATTCACAAGGTACAAATTCTCTCGATTCACAGGACAAGCTTGATGTTGTCCTAACACTGCCTTAGTTTATTACCGGCTTAAGTTTTCGTTATGAATTGCAGTTATAATTTCATGAAAGACTCTTGATTAATATAGTTTCTAGGAAATGTAGAAATTAGAATCTAATGGTAGGGTAAGGCATATACAGCCTCTAATATGATTATAAACTTCTCGTTTCTTTGTGAGCTCACTCTCTATACCTTCACACGGGTGAGTGTCTTGATCCTAACCAACTCTGTACAATGCATTTGCTAAGACCTTTCTTTTGCTCACGTGATCTTTTTCCTGTACTAACTTCAATCAATTAGGTGACATCTATGTGATCAATTCCGTCCGGCCTCGGCATCCCACACATAGTTCCTATCCCGTTGATCAGAGCTCGGTTGTAATGCTGCATGAGCTCATAGACTCCACAAGCTGTCTTTAACATTTGATCAGATAAGCTCCTGTCTTGCTCTGAATCATGTTCGTTATGACATTCTCTAACATTCTAGACTTATTCTCAGTACTTCCCTTCTTTGTTATTATTGATTCCAAGTAGTTAAACTCATTGTACTGTACGTTCTTCCACTTGAATATTTATTTCTTTCATGTGCTCTACTAATAATTACTAGGTCCATCTTTCCAATGTTTTCCTTGATTCCTTTCCTTTCTAGGGCTCCTTCCCATGATAAAAACTTTCTTGCAGTTCTTCTGCGTTTGCTGTGACGATTACATCATGAGCAAATATCATTCTCGAAATTCTTCTTTGTTCCTTAATTCTGATTACAAGGTGTCTATAAATGTGAGGAACAGAAATAAACTCAGAGCAGATTCCTCACTATCCTTACCAACTTCTCTGGTAGTTCTCTTTATTTTGCAAACACCAACAGACTAACGTTCATGGTATCCTGGCATAAGCCTTTTCAAGATCTACAAAAAATATGTAAACTTTCCTTTTGCCTCCTAGATACTTCTCATGGACTTGTTTTATTATAAGAATAGCATCTAAAGTGCCTTTCCTTTCCATAAACTTAATCTGCTGCTCATGCATAGGCCTACCTATCAACTCACTCAATTTATTCTTTCTAGTATCTTTAATACAGGTTTCTATAGCTTCATTCCTTTGTAATTCCTACAGTTTAATGCATATCCTTTAAGTTTATACAATTTAACCCTCCAACTATCTTCCCAATCCTTTGTCATTTCCTCTACATACTAGATCTTTTCTATCAGTATGTGCTCCAACTCTAAGCCTAGATTTCTCCATATCTTAATAATTGTTATTGTTCTTCTGAATTTCATTTAGTTTTATTGATTTTTCTTTCTTTATAGTATTCTCAATTTCCCTCTCGATAATCTTTGCTATTGGTTATTCGACTGTAGGATCCTTTACCAGTTGCTCATACTTATTCTCAGTTGTAGAAGAATAGACTTTCCATCTTCTCCTGACTTCCTCCTCTTCAATTAAGATATTACCCATTGCAACTTTAATAATTGCTACTTCTCATACTTCTTTCCTGTCTTTCATTTCGCTTCTGAAATTCTTTAGATCATCTTTTCTCCCTCTGGTGTGACTCAACATCATCTCATACAACTTTCTCCTGGCTTCCTCCTTTGCAATCGCTGCCATTCTCTTCTTTTCCCCTTTTTTATCAATCTATATCCCACAATAGTTCGGCATTTGTTAACTTTTCACCCTATTCTGTTTATAAGTAGTAGGTTGGCCAGGGCACCAGCCACCTATTGAGATACTACCTCCAGAGAGTTATTAGGTCATTCGTCTGGCTAAACAATACTACATTGAATCCATATCTCTGGTCATGGTTCATTTTTCCTTTGCCTACACATACCACATACACTGAATAGTCTGGCCTATTCTTTCCACATTCTCCTCTA
>NC_090729.1:139015459-139020459 GCF_036898095.1 Palaemon carinicauda
TCCAGGAATGAAGCCACACTCCCGAAATTCCCACATCTAAACAGACCACACCAACGTAACTCGAGAGGGCCCACGCAGCTTCTAATACAGCCACAACCATCAGATGGGAACGGAATTGATTGCTCCAAACTCAACGGCGAAACACCGGATCCAACACCGTATCTTCCGAACGTATCAGTGACCTTCCTTGAAGACAGACACCTTCTCACTCCCGACTATAATTCTCGTTGCTGTGACGTGACCTCCGGAACCATCGTTCCTGCCAAAAAATGGGGAACAAGTAGTTACCTGGAATTTGAACAATTGTCTAGTCAATCTCTTTCCCGAACTATTCAAAACAAAATTATTTATTTATATTACACCTCCCCCCTAAAAAGGAAAAAATATATATGTAATATATATTTTGCATCCAACAAAATCAGGTCAAAAATATATCAAGTCACATCCTTGATAATGCATCCGGAATGACGTTCTCCTTTCCTTTGATATGTAGGATGTTCAAATCGTAGGGTTGTAAAAATAGACTCCATCTTGTTAATCTCTGATTATTGTTCCTGAAACGATTCAAATATTTTAATGGGTTATGGTCTGTATACACGGTTAATGAAGAGGTGGTACTGGTATATACCTCAGAATGTTGTAAAGCCAAAATTAAACCCAAAGTTTCCTTCTCAATGGTGGAGTATTTCTTCTGAGAATCATTCAGTTTCTTAAAGTGATAAGCAATAGGATGCTCTACCCCAGTGTCGTCTTCCTGCAGTAATACTGCACCAATACCAATGTCACTGGCATCCACTGCTAGTTTGAAAGGAATAGAAAAATCTGGTGCTTTCAGAATAGGGGGAAGTAGTCAAAATAGATTTTACTTTATCAAAAGCTTCCTGGCACTGGTTATCCCATTTAAAGTCGACCCTTTTCCTCAACAAATTTGTTAGTGGTGCAACTAAATCTGCAAAATTAGCCACAAACTTCCTATAATACCTGGCAAGACCTAAATATCTCATTACTCCCTTTTTATCTTTAGGGACTGGAAAGTCTAAAATTGCTTTAATATTTGAATCTTTTGGTGCTACTTTGCCATGACCAACTTCGTGCCCCAAATAAACTACTATGGCTTTCCCAAATTCGCATTTATTTAAATTCACTACCAAACCCGCTCCTGAGTTTCTGTAAAAATGCAGCAATTCTTTTGACATGCTCTTCCCACGTATCACTAACAATTACCACATCATCTATATACGTAGTGCACCCTTCAAGGTCTTTGGTAATCATATTCATGAGTCTCTGAAAAGTACTACTCGAATTTTTCATTCCAAATGGCATGACATTGCAGGAATATAAACCAGTGGGTGTAACAAAAGCAGATATCTCTTTGGCTCTGTCTGTCAAACCTACCTGCCAATAACCCTTCAACATGTCAAACTTGCTGATAAATCTGGCCTTTCCAATGCGATCAATACAGTCATCCACCCTAGGAATTGGGAATGAATCTGTCCTGGTGACTGCATTTACTTTCCTGTAATCAAAACATAAACGGTATTGACCATCATTTTTTTTGACAAGTACTACAGCGGAACTCCACTGGCTACTACTATGTTCAATTAATTTATGATCGAGCATATATTTTACTTCCCGTTCAACAATCTCTGCCTTTTGCGGATTCAAGCGATATGGGTGTTGTTTAATAGGAATGGAATTGCCAACATCAACATCATGCTGTAATGAGCAGGTCCTGCCCGGAACATCTGAAAATACATCTTTATAATCGTAGAATAAATCGCTCAACTCCTGACCTCGACTTTCATCCAGATGAATCAATTTATTCTTCAAATTCCTTGAAGCCTCTGAATTTGAAATAGGCCAGTCTTCAACCTCAGTCTCAAGTTTAAGTTTCTCTTGATTACTACTATTATTTAACTTTATATTCAACAAGACTGGCTTTGGCGCCCTTGAAAAATATGGCTTTAACATATTAACATGGCACAACCTCTTTTTCCTTCTCCTATCGGGAGTAAGAACAACATAATCCGTATTTCCTACCTTCTTTTCTATTATGTAAGGCCCAGAAAAATTAGCATGTAATGGCTGACCCGCTACTGGAAGGAATATCAATACCTCATCTCCTGGTTTGTAGTCAACTTTTCTGGCTCCCAAATCATAGTATTTTTTCATCTTCTGCTGAGCTTCCATTAAGTTATCTCTTGCTATGTCCCAGGTTTTCCTGATTCTTTTCCTGGAATCTGAAACATAGTCCAACAAATTAGAATCTTCAACATTATTAATTCACTGATCTTTAATCAATTTTAAAGGTCCTCTAACCTGATGACAAAATACTAACTCGAAAGGGGAAAACCCTAACGACTCATTGGGGATTTCTCTGGAGGCAAACAGAAGGAAGGGCAGACCTTTATTCCAATCGCTTTTGTTCTCAAAAAATTTTTTTTTCAACATGGTTTTCAAGGTTTGACGATACCTTTCTACAGCCTCTTGGCTCTGAGGATGGTACGCTGATGAAGTTACCTGCCTGATTCCTAGTTCCTGCATTGCCTGTCTGAATACATTGCTTAAGAGGTTTGAACCCTGGTCCGACTGAACCTCTTTAGGCAATCCAAACCGAGTGAAAAATTGTAACATCCCATTTACAATATTCTTAGAGCAGACATTCCGCAACGGAATGGCCTCAGGATACCTAGTGGATCTGTCCATGATTGTAAGTATATACTGATTTCCACCGTTTGACTTTGGCAATGGGCCAACAATGTCCACTATTACCCTATGGAATGGTTCTTCCATAGCTGGTATGGGTTCAAGGGGAGCTCTAGTCAACTTTTGGTTCGGTTTTCCGATCATTTGACACACATGACATGTCTTACAAAATGCTTTAACATCAGAATGAATCCCAGGCCAGTAAAAGTGTTTAGTTAATTTGTAAAAAGTTTTATGGACTCCGAAATGGCCACTAAATGGATTCTGATGTGCTAAATGTAAAATAGAGGGTCTGTAATTTGGAGGAACGACTATTTGATAATTAACTTACAGCAACCTTAGAGGCTCTAAATTTTCTCATCAATAACCCATTTTCGACATAATACCCGACTGGAATGTTCTCAATTTCCTTATCTGAAAAAGCCTTTGCAGCTATCTCGGCTAGCTCTAGGTCATTTTCGTGATCCTCTATGAATTTCTCTCTAGATACAACTAAAACCTTACCTTGTTCAGAACAATCACCAAATTTTCCCAGAAAACACTTCGAGAAGTCAATCTTAGAATCCCTACTAGCTTCCTATTTCCGCCTTGATCGTGTGATAGCACACATGGGAAAAATACCAGGAAATTCTCTTTCCAAGCACTCTGTGCTTGCACAAAACTGAGGATTGCTAAGTAACCGTGGGTTACTTAAAACCCTATTTCCACCAATATCATTGGCCAATATTAAATCTACTCCCTCTACGGGAATTTCTTCCACAACGGCAACCCTAACCGGACCCGTTGCATAACCAGACTCCAGAACCACCGTCTCTACGGACAAGAGATTATCTCTTTTGGAAAACTCTTAATCAATACCTTTTCCTTACCCTCATACTCGAAACCTTCAGGCAATGCCCTTTTCAAAATCAATGACTGTAGGGCCCCTGTATCTCTAAGGATAACTAATCCTTTCCTGCCCTTACCATTTTCTATAGCTACACTACCATAAGACACAAATAACTTATATCTCTCCAAATCAGAGAGCCCAGGGCTTTTCTCACCCTCACTTAATGCACTAATCTCTCTATCAGCACTTACCCTGCTTACCAAAGTAACTGGTTTGTGCTCTCTATTACCGTCCCTTAAGGGCCGATCTCTCTATTACCGTCCCTTAAGGACCAACAGTCGGCCTTTCTATGGCCCAGTTTACCACAGTTAAAACACTTAATTGGCATCCTCTGCCCACTAGGCAAACTATTACCTTTCAATACTGGAGCTACAACACTTTTATCAAAATCACTTGCGTTTTCAGTTTTACTCTTACCACTTTTCAATTCCTGAAAACCCTCTTTGCTGCTTCAACCCCTAACCAAATTTTTCCCTTCAAAAATTTTGTGTCAGTGAGTACTCGTCAGCCACAATGGCAGCTTTCTCTAAGCTCTCAACCTGAAGCTCCTCTCTAAGTGTACCTTCAAATCCTTAGATAAACAATTCTTAAACTCTTCTAACAATATTAGTTGTTTAAACCCTTTAAAATCACAGATTCCTTTAGATCTCAACCAATCGTCAAGCAATTTAGCTTTTATACGAGCAAAATCTACGTAAGTCTGATCTCCTGTTTTAAAAAGCCTACGAAATTTCAACCTGTAAGCCTCTGGCACTAATTCATATGCTTTGAGAATACACTTTTTCAATTCATCATAATTACCGCAAGTCTCCTCAGACAAGCTAGAAAATACCTCTGGAGCCCTACCTTTCAATGCACATTGTAATAACATAGACCATGAGGTCTTAGGCCAGCCCATTCCTTTCACTATTTTCTCAAAAGTTATAAAATAATTAGTTAATTCATTTTCATCAAAAGGGGGAACCATCTTCATGTATTTAGCTACATCAAAATCTCCACTACCTTGTCTGTGTCTTACCTTAATTTCCTCTAACTTTAGTTCGTGTTCCATTCTTTCACGCTCAAGTTTCCTCTCTCTCTCCCTTTTTTCCGCTCTTTCACGCTCAAGATTCCTCTCTCTCTCCCTTTCTTCCGCTCTCAAACGTTCAGCAGCTACTCTTTCACGTTCGGCAACTATGTCTAACTCCTTAAGCTTTATTCTAAGTTTCAAAGCTTCTATGCTATCACTTTCCTTTACACTTGAAACTTCTGCCTTCTCCTCTACAATACCTAAATGTCCTATCAAACCCTTTATCAAATCATCCTTTTTCATATCCATAGTAAAACCTATGTCTACATAATTAGCAATCAACACAAGTTCCCGTTTACACAGACTTTGAAAAGCTGCAACCCCCGGTAAGGACGA
>NC_090729.1:139025459-139036992 GCF_036898095.1 Palaemon carinicauda
AGAGAGAGAGAGAGAGAGAGAGAGAGAGAGAGAGAGAGAAAGAGAGAGAGAGAGAGAGAGCCTTACCTTATTTCCTTATTTTTTTGTTTGGGTTCCCCCAGGTCCCTCAGTGTGAGGCACCTCGTATATCCACCAGAGAGTTGCTAATGCATCTTCCAGTGTATTTTGCATCTTCCAGTCTTGGATGGTCTGGGATGCATCTCAGGTATTTATCGAGCTTATTCTTAAACACATCTACGCTCACTCCTGATATGTTTCTTAGATGAGCTGGCAGCACATTAAATAGTCGCTGCATTATCGATGCTGGTGCGTAGTGGATTAATGTCCTGTGCGCCTTTCTTAGTTTACCTGGAATATTTTTTGGCACTATTAATCTACCTCGGCTTGCTCTTTCTGATATTTTAAGCTCCATGATGTTTTCAGTAATTCCTTCTATTTGCTTCCATGCTTGTATTATCATGTAGCGTTCTCTTCTCCTTTCTAGACTGTATAGTTTTAAAAATTGCAGTCTTTCCCAGTAGTCAAGGTCCTTAACTTCTTCTATTCTAGCAGTATAGGACCTTTGTACACTCTCTATTTGCGCAATATCCTTTTGGTAGTGTGGGTACCATATCACATTGCAGTACTCGAGTGTACTACGTACATAAGTTTTGTAAAGCATAATCATGTGTTCAGCTTTTCTTGTTTTAAAGTGTCTGAATAACATTCCCATTTTTGCTTTACATTTAGCCAACAGTGTTGCTATTTGGTCGTTGCATAACATATTCCTATTTAACATTACACCAAGGTCTTTTATTGCTTCCTTGTTTGTGATTGTCTCATTATTAGGTCCCTTGTATGCATACATCATTCCTTCTCTGTTTCCATAATTTATTGATTCGAATTTATCGGAGTTAAATACCATCCTATTTATCTCCGCCCATTCATATATTTTGTTTAGATCTCTTTGTAGTGAGTTCCTATCCTCATCACAAGTAATTTCTCTACTTATTCTTGTGTCATCGGCGAAACTTCTCTCTACAGAGTTTTCAACATCACAGTCTATGTCTGAGATCATAATAACAAACAGCAGTGCAGCTAATACCGTACCTTGTGGCACACCCGATATTACCTGGGCTTCATCTGATTTCTCGTCATTTGCAACCACTATCTGTTTTCTGTTTTGCAGGAATTCTTTTACCCATTTTCCTATCTTTCCCCCAATATTATGCTTTCTCATTTTTTTCTCCAATATGTTATGGTCTACCTTGTCAAAGGCTTTTGCAAAATCTAGATAGATCACATCTGTGTCTTTTTCATTTATCATATTTTTGTATATGTTTTCATAGTGTGCTATCAGTTGGGTCTGTGTACTTTTTCCAGGCACGAAACCGTGTTGACCCATATTAAACAAATTATTTTTGACCAAATGGTTCGTTATTTTCTTTTTTATTACCCTCTCATACACTTTCATAATATGTGATGTTAGACTAACAGGTCTATAATTGCTTGCCTCTAGTCTTGATCCACTTTTGAAGATAGGGGTTATATAAGCTAATTTATGTTTAACATATATCTCGCTCATATCTACGCTTTGTCTTAGCAGTATTGCAAGCGGCTTCGCGATAGTGTTTGCAGTTTTTTTTAACAAAATTGCTGGAACTCCATCTGGTCCGGCTGCCGATCCATTTTTAATTTCGTTTATAGCCTTGACAATATCTGCTTCATTAATATCTATATCCGTTAGATATTCAACATTTTCTTCTCTCATTTCTGTTTCATTATTCTCATTCGCAATTCTTGGCGTGAACTCACTCTTATATTTTTCTGCTAATATGTTGCATATTTCCTTTTTTTCATTCGTTAGCCGTCCTTCAATTCTTAGAGGGCCTATTTCTATTCTCCCTTTATTCATCTTTTTTGCATAGGAGTAAAGTACTTTGGGGTTTCTTTTTATATTTTGAAGTGTCCTTTCTTCTAAGTCCCTTTTTTCATTTTCTTTCGACTGTATAATCTTTTGTTCTGCATTTTCTATCTTACATTTTATTTCCCTCATTTTCCACACATTTTTTTCTTTTGCAAGATTTTTCTTCCACTTTCTAATTTTCTGAAATAAGATCCTTCTGTCTCTTGGTATGCACGTCTTTTGTTTATTGTTTTTTTTCGGTACATATTTTTCAACAATTTTCTTCAGTATTTTGTACAGTATGTCCGTATTTACCTGTATATTATCACTTACAAATATATTTTTCCATTCTTTATTCAGTTCTTCATTTATTTCTGACCATTTTATATTCTTACTGTAAAAATTATATTTTCCATATCCTTCCCAAAGTTTTGTGCTTTTATTAATTCTGCGATCACTTGCTTTGGAATGAACTATCAATTCTATGACATTGTGGTCTGAAATTCCCGTGTTATACACTATTATTTCTTTAACATAATTCACCTCATTCACAAATACTAGATCTAGGACATTTTCCTTTCTTGTTGGAATGTGGTTTATTTGTTGCATATTATGTTCTAATAGCATATCTTGAAGCTTTTCAAATTGCCTCTTATCTTCTGCGCTACTATTACTCTCTTTTTTATATGTATACATACAACCACTTTCTTCTATCCGTTCTTTCCAATCCACGAAAGGAAAGTTAAAATCTCCGGATAGGAGTATATTCCAGTCTTTATGGTTTCTACATATATCATCAATTTTTTCTATTATTATGTCAAACTCCTTAGTATTTGGGGGTCTGTAAACTACAATATTCACTAGTTTTTCAAATTCAAATTCTACCGCAATCAATTCACATTCTGTGTTGCTGTATTTTCCACAGACTTTTCCTTGATTTATGTCTCTTCCATATATTGAGGTTCCCCCTTGATTCCTATTTTTTCTGTCTGATCTATAAGTTTGGAAACCCTTTATCTGGTCATCACTGCCAGTCTCTTGGGAATACCATGTTTCACTTATATTTAATATATCTATTTTTTCAATTTGGGTTAGTTCTTCTAGGAACTCTATTTTCCTTTTAGAGTTACTCGTGACTAAACCCTGTGCATTCATCACTATTATGGTTTGTGTTTCATCCCCATTATTTAATATTGGTAATAATATGGATTCTCCCATGCTTCCTTCCTGTTCTGATATGATGTTCTTTTCTTCATTTCTCGGAATTCTGCCATTAAAAAATCCAACTTTTCTATTATATTTGTTCTTTCGCCTTCATATTTATTTTTGTGTGTAAACCTGCAATTATCCCCATATCTGCACCAACCCCTGGCATTATAGATGCATTCTTTGTAGTTGGGCTCTAAATGTGCAGATTTGGGTTGAAAGGCCTTTTTTGGTGCATAGTGCGGTATATACGCGGCCTGCTTTTTTATTTCTTTTTTGTTTCATTTTTGTTTTTCTTTTCAGTTTGCTGAGTTTTCTTACTCTCATTCATAATTGCAGGATGCATATATCGACATTTTTTGTTGAAACTGCATCCTTTTCCTTCTTTTAGGGTTTTGTATATTTTTGGATGGAGATCTCTGCATTCGTCTCCATATCCGTCTAAATATGCACATTTACCATATATTTCATAATTATGGCATATCTTTGGATGCTTGTAGTAGCATCTTTCGCCAAATCTGCAATTCCCTCTTTTCAGATTATTACAGACTATATCCTTCTTTTCTTTTTTTTCTTGTTCTTGCTCTTCCCTAAAATTATGTAGGTCCGGGTAGAGTCTCTTAGGTCTATTATTTGTTTCCATCTGATAATTTATTTCTTCATAAGTATGTTGTTGGATGGCATCATAAGTTATATCAATGATTTCCTCTGCATCCTTACACATATCCTGTTCAGTTTTCTCTTCTTCTTCTTCTTCTTCTTCTTCTTCTTCTTCTTCTTCTTCTTTCTTCTTCTTCTTCTTCTTCAACTATTTGCAGATTTAGTCTCGACTTAATTATATTTTCTATCCAGACTAAGCATGTTGAGCAGAATACCTTTGTGTCTCTATTTTTTATTTTTTGCTGTATTTCAGCACATGTGGGGTGTGTTGGAATATGACAGACATCACATTTTCTAATCAATTGTTGAGGATTATTAATGGAATACCATATCTTACATGTATTACACCATTTTGGCATTCTTTTTCCCAATGCATCAATCAGCATATTCACCATATTGGACTTGTTATTGTTCTTTGATGGAATGTGTTGATTGATGTAGACTTTCTTTATAAGTCTCTTTATCACTTGGATCTTCTTTGGAATTTCTCCTATTATTTTGCTGATGTTTTCCGCAGATTTGTTCCAGTTTATTGGATCATATTCTTTCAATATGTCTGCGAATATTTTTCCGTCACACTGGTTGGAGTTACTAGTGACATCTGTTATCAGACGGTCGAGCTCCTGTTTCGCCAACTCATGGAATTTGGTTTTGCTGACTCCAGCGATGTCTCTCCAAGCCTTGCCCGTGTTGTACAATCAGCATATTCACCATATTGGACTTGTTATTGTTCTTTGATGGAATGTGTTGATTGATGTAGACTTTCTTTATAAGTCTCTTTATCACTTGGATCTTCTTTGGAATTTCTCCTATTATTTTGCTGATGTTTTCCGCAGATTTGTTCCAGTTTATTGGATCATATTCTTTCAATATGTCTGCGAATATTTTTCCGTCACACTGGTTGGAGTTACTAGTGACATCTGTTATCAGACGGTCGAGCTCCTGTTTCGCCTACTCATGGAATTTGGTTTTGCTGACTCCAGCGATGTCTCTCCAAGCCTTGCCCGTGTTGTACATAGCCATCTTGATTAGATTTTGAGTAATTCACAAGATAACTATTCTATACCGACGTTTTATCCCACTTCTCTGACCTCAAACTAATCACTGACTATTCACGAAAACTTGTAGCTATATTGCACTCGATAGCCTTTTGTTATCCGCGTGAAATCAGGATATTTATAGGGTCGCAAAAGTGTAATCACTCACCGGCACACAGATACAAAACTGAGAGAGAGAGAGAGAGAGAGAGAGAGAGAGAGAGAGAGCGAGAGAGAGAGAGAGAGAGAGAGAGAGAGAGAGAGAGAGAGAGAGAGAGAGAGAGAGAGAGAGATTTCATTTGCTTTAGTTTTGCTAAATCGCGCGTGTGCGAGAGAGAGTGTGTGTGTGTGTGTTTGTGTGTGTTTGTGTGTAGTTATGTGTGTTTGTGTGTCCGCGGTGCGCGCTGAAGAACAAGTGGTAGTTAGCGAATGATTGTTTGTAGTGGGAAAGACTGTCGGTATATTTGAGGTTGTTTGTGTACATTATTTTAGTTAGGTTACGACAGTGGTGAATGTTTCGGAGCGAATGCTTTTTTGATTTGACTGCAGCTTAAGGCAGTTGTGTGAACGCTGGATGTACTTCAATATTATTACCAGCCGGGAAGTGTTCATTGATTTTCAAAAGTAAGTACAGTTTTGTTTATCTTTGCTTGTCGTGTTTGTGAATGATAGGAACAATTTATTATTTATCTTTGATTATAGTGCGACAGTTCAGTTAGTTAGGAGTGTTCGTAAGTGTTTTTCTTTTTTTATTTTGGCAGGCCGTGATTCCTCCTTTGAGAGTTTTTTTTTGTTGAATTAACTGTTGATGACCTGGCCTGGAACTGATCATATTTAGACTGCTGTTTTGGATTGACGATTGTCGATGACCTGGCCTGTTTATAAAGATTGTGTATGATGATGATGACGATGATGATGATGACGATGATGATGATGACGATACTGACACCTGTGACTCAAGGAGTTGAGGCCGTTATGGCAAATTAAGAACTCTTCTGTTACCATAAACTGTAGTGGTAGTTTGCCGTGAAAAGACAGTTCGGCTTGTGTGTGGCGACAGTGTTAGTGTCGTAATATTTATAAACACATATTTTGAGTTGGTGTGCGGTTTAGTTTTAAGTTTGTTAGGGGTTTTTATTTGAATGGTGTTACGGTTTTTTTGGTATATTTATTAAGTTAAAGATTAGTTATAAGTGTAATTATTTTGGTTGTTGATGTTGTATTGCAGTTTGAAGAAATATAGTTTTAAGGTTATGTTATGTTTTGTTTTTGTCCTTTTTGTCTAAGAGTCTGGTTTTATATAACGTCAGGGGAAAGTTTGTGTTGCGGAGACAATTGTCAGAAGTAAGATTCAAGGGTGTGGGGGTTGTTTTTGCAACATCCTGCCACATTATTTTGGCGCCCGAACAGGGACTGCCGAGGTGGGATAGGAAGCTGGACTGTTGGACGAAGGACGGAATTAGGATTAAGGTTGATGAAAAATGGAGGAGCAATTAAGGGTTTTGAAGGAGGAATTGCGGCTGAGTAAGGAGCGTGAGGAGAGGTTGCTAGTAGAGAATGAGAGGTTGCACTGGGAGAATGAGGCGATGCAGAAGGAGCTTAGGGAGTTAAAGGGAACTGTAGAGAGGGTGGAAGAGGGTGTTGAGATGAGGATGCGAGAAAATGAGAAATGAATGGAAGCAATGGTAGGGCAAGTAATGGGGATGATGAAAACTGTCATGGGTGAAGGTGCAGTCGGAGGAGTGGCTTCTGCTTCTGGTAATGGGTTGATGGTGGAAGAGGATAGTGTAAGTGATAATGGGGAAGGTAGTGATAGTGATATTGAAAGTAAAGGGCCTAGACATAGTAAGATTGGAACGAAGGGTGATAGGAAGACTGAGAAGAAAGGTAAAGATAATGTGAAGAAAGAAAAGAAGAAAGGTCAGGGTGTGAGTGAGGATGATCATGAATGGGTGAAGGTGGTTAGTAAGAAAAAGGATAAGAAGGGAATAGTTAAAGATAGGACTTTGAGTGTAGAATTAGATTCATTGTATTCAAATGAAGAAGAAGGCAACAAGAAGGGAGTAGGCAGTGAAGATAGTAGTGAGAATGAAGTAGAGGAAGTTTGTAAGACAGTGTTTATGAGAGAGGTACCTAGGTGTGAAAGTTTTAATGAACATAGCAGTAGGGATGTATATGACTTCTTTAGGGAATATGAAAAGTTTTGTCAGGCTAAGTATGGGGTTAGTAAGAGAGTTTGGGCTAGGGAGTTGGGAGAATTTTTGTCAGGATATTTGTTGACGATGTATGGGGTAATAATGAGTGTAGGAGAGGTTGAATATGAAAGTGTAAAGAAGAGGATAATTGAACAGGTAAAACGTATGAAAGGTAGTGTTAGGTATAAGCGAAAAAATTATTTTGATGAAGCACGAATGAAGGTGGGTGAAGCAATCTCGATGTATGTATGTCGGTTAGAAACATTGGCTAGAAAGAAGTATGGGGACGAAGGAATAAATGAAAATAAGGAACTAATGAAGAAGTTTTTGGGTACAGTACCAGAGAGTGTGTGTGAGTTTATTGATTTGAAACGGAAGGAGAAAATGAGGTGGACTAGAGAGAGATTGACTTGTGATGATATTTTAGAGATAGTTGAGGATTACGAGTTAGATAGGTGTATGAAAGAAAGTAAATCTGTAAGTGTAAGAACTGGAATGGAGGAAAGTGTGCCAGAATTTGGCAGTTTTAGAGATGCTGTTATGAGAGGGCCAATGAGGGTAGCTGATAGTGTAGTAGATAGAAGTGTTAGGGTGAGTAATGTAGGAATACCCATGCCGAGAAATGACGGGTTTAGACAGGGAAATCAAGTTTGGAGAGATAGAAGTGCTAGTGCGCAGCAAGGTAGGTTAGGTAGTGGTATCCGTGAAGAGAGGTGTTATAGGTGTGGGAAGGTAGGACATAAAAAGAATGAGTGTAGATGGGCATTAGGAGCATGTTTCGGGTGTGGAGAGACAGGGCATCGTATTAGCGACTGTAAGAAAGAGAAAGTGATTAAGTGTTATCGGTGTGGTATGACTGGGCACATAGCGAGTGGATGCCGTAGTAATCGTATGAATGTAATTTGTGGTAATTGTGGTAAGGATGGTCATTATGCTAGGATGTGCAAGGAGCCACGGGGTAAGTGTACTGAATGTGGTGCAGATGGGCATGTAGCTAGGGTTTGTAGGAAGAAGGGATCAAGTCAGCCAGGATGTTCGGGAAACTAATTAATCAGAGAGTTCAGCTGGGTGAGTCCTCGTGTGTGTGGGGAGTGAATGTGATGCATGTTCGTGAGGGTTTATTGCATGAAGATGTGATGGGAGAAAGAGCACATGATTGCATGAGTGTGAAAATGATTTTAAATGGTGTAGAGTTGGTTGGTTTGATTGATACTGGTTGTGGTGTCAATTTAATGTTTAGGAATGCATATGATAAGGTAAAAGAGGTTTGTGAATTTAAGGGATGTAAGGGTGAAGTAAAAGGTATTGGTAATTTGATTATGCCTGTGCAAGGAAAGTTGCGGGAAAATATTATGATTGGGGGGCTGATGATGGAGGATAATGATTTTTACGTGGTCGAGGGAGCGAATGAGAAATATGACGTACTGCTTGGGTATAAATTTCTGAAAAAATGTGGTATGATCGTACATCCAAGTGTGAATATGATAGAAATAAAGGTTAAAGGTAATATTTGTGGGGAATTTTATTTAAAGGAAGACGGCAGAGTGAGTACGAAGGTGTGGAAGGGAGTGCCGTTGTTAGCAAAGGAAAGTGTAAAGTTATTGGGTAAGAAAGGTGAGGTTATTAGTGTAAAAGTTGCATGGCCGAGCAGTCTGGGAATTTCAAATAGTGACAAGGATGAATATGTAGTGGAAGGTATGGAAGCAGGTAATTTGGTTGAAAACGAGTGCATATATATATGATGGTGTTATGAATATGCAGGAACCCAGGTGTATGTAAGGTTGTTGCCGAGTGTTAGGAGGATGAGAGTACGTGGTATACGTGAGGGCGATTGCATGGGATGTATGTATACACTGATCAATGTAGAGGATGAAAGATATGTTAAGGCGAGACAGGTAATGGCTGGTAAGGTAAAGAACGATGACGATTGGGATTACGGCTACGTTGAAAGGAAGAATTAAGTTAGATGAGAGTATAAATGAGGTCGAAAGGGAATGATTGCTTAAGATGTTATGGGATAAGCGGAGAGTTATGAGTCTCGGTGACGATGATTGTGGGGGGTCAGACCTGCCAGAATTTAAAATAGTTCTTAGTGATGATACCCCCATATATCAGCGTCCCAGGCATTTTTCTCCGCCTATTGCCAAGGAGATAGAGGAGCAGTGTCAGGAATTAGAGCATATGGGTGTAATAGAAAGGAGTGAGAGTGCCTGGAATAGCCCTATTGTCCCTGTACGAAAGCCTGATGGAAGTTTACGCATGTGTATTGATTATAGGAAGGTGAATGATAGTGACTGTTAAAGAACGTTTTCCAATGAATGTGGTGTCTGATTGTGTTTATAAGATGCATGGAATGAAAGTTTTTATTAAATTAGATTTGGTACGGGGCTATTACCAGATGCCTCTGGCAGAGGGGAGCAGGGCCCATTACCGCATTTTTCAAGTACAAATTGTCACTTCCAATTCAAAAGGTTGAGTTTTGGTCTTGCTAATGCGGCCTGCTGCCTTCCAAAGAGCGATGAATGTTGTTTTGGCTGGGTTCGATTGACAGAAGGTGACTGTTTTTATAGATGATATTCTGATTGCGAGCGAGACTGTTGAGGAACATTATGCTGGAGTGCTTGAGGCAGTGTTGAGGCGGGTTAATTGAAGTTGGTGTGAAAATTAAGCTTGAGAAGTGTACGTGGTTGTCCATGGAGGTGGAATATTTCTTGGGCATTGTAGTGGGTGAATCTGGTATAAGAAAGAGTGACAAGTTTGTGAATAAGGTGCAGAGAATTTCCACGTCCCCGGACTGTGGCTGTGAGTTGCGAGGTTTTTCTTGGTTTGGTTGAGTTTTGGTCGCAAGTTTTGTTAGAGATTTGCTCAGGTATAGGGAAGCCTTTGAATGAATGGACGGGTAAAAGGAATAGTACGAAGTTAAAATGGGATGATCGGATGATAGAAGCGTTTGAAAGGTTGAAGGAAGAGGCCGCGAAAGACGTCACTTTGGCATTTCCAGACTACAGTGAGAAATGCGAATATGCTTGAGTTGTATACGGATGCGAGTGGGGTTAGTATGGGTGGTTGTTTAGTTCAGATGCAGAGAGTAAATGGAGGAGAGCAATTGAGAGTAATAGCGTATGTTAGTAAAGCGTTTAATAAAGCTGAGCGGAAGTATTCGACGATTTACAGGGAATTGGCTGCAATACGATTTTGTGTGAAAGCATTGAAAGTATTTTTGTTATGGTGTAAAATTCATTGTGCGTACCGACCATCAGCCCCTAGTGTATATGATAAGGAAAGAGTGTGTGAATGCAAGGGTTGCCTAGGACCATAGAGGATTTGAATGAATTTGATTTTAGGTTAGAATATGTACTGGGAAATAAGAATGTGATAGCAGATGCGATGTCGAGGATGCAGGGAGGGTGGAAGATAAGGAGAGTAATCAGAATTCTAAAAGGTTGCCTGAAGGTTTAGTTGTGGAGCAGAGATTGTGAAGGGGAAGATATGGTATATAAGTGTATCCTAATGGGTTTAAGTAAGTTGATACAAGAGGGGTTAAATACGGAAATACCAGGTAGCGTAACTGAGCTTAAAAGAAGGGTGATGAATGAGAGTGTCAAAAGAAATGGTATATGAGGAGGAGAGTAGTGTACTAGAAGGGGAATTAATATCAAAGATATTAATGGTGGTAAGTATGTTGTATGGTATAACTGTGTATTTGTATTTTGGATGGAATCGACCGATGGAATATAGGGCATGTAAGGAGAATGATAGGGAATATATTTTGAGGATTCAATGTAATGAGGAATGTTGCAAATTGTTGAGGTGAGAAGGATAATGGTGCAAGTGACCTTAATCCAAGATATGGGGGTATAGAGGACAGTGAACATGATGATGAACATATTGGTGAAGTGTGAGTGACAGAATTGAAAGGAGAGTAAATGTATGCAATGCATGGTGTAAAAGGAAGGATGATGACATATGTGAATATAAATGAGAATGAATATTGTAGTTTAATTGATACGGGTACTCAAGTGTCAGTAGTAAATGAGTCGGTTATCAGGGAAATTGAGAGGTACAATTGGGAAGTGAAAAGACAGTGTACGAGTGTGAGAATTCATGGAATAGGTCAGGGAAGTTTACTTGTTTGGGAAGAAGTGAGGTTGAAGGTGAAACTAGGGAGTATGGAAGTTGAACATAATTTTATTGTAATGGGAGAGAATGAAATGCCTAGTTGTTTTTTGATAGGAATAGATTTTTTGAGGTTGCACAATGTGTCAGTTGATGTTGGTAAGGGTTATGCTTTTAAAGAATGGCTGTAATGTAATAGTAATTGAGGATAATAGTGTTTATATGGCGAATTTTGTTGGCATGATTGATATTGCAAAAAGTGAAGAAGATTTGTTGAGCAAAGAAGAGGTGGAAGAAATGCAAGGTGAGGTTTAGAGATAAATAGGTTACGTGAATGTTATGTTAAATGGTATTAGGGTGGAAGAATGGCCGGTGTGATCTCTATCTTGTCCTCCTCCTCCGGTGTGGGGGGTGTGAGTGTGTGCTATCGGATG
>NC_090729.1:139037492-139039992 GCF_036898095.1 Palaemon carinicauda
CACGAAACCGCATCATTGATAAGGGAGCCACTACCTTGCAAGGTCTAATACATGATCGGGATCACTAGCATAAGTGCATTCAACTTCAAAAACATACTGTGTGTCCTTCCCTACACTTTCCAGTCACACAAAGCTTTGACTCTTTGCTACTCTTAAGCGCTCTGTTATAAACAGTAGCCTTCGGGGCAGTGTATTTTCTTTTCCTTTTAGAAAGATTTTTTTTCCGAAACAGGATCATTTTAACGACAGACACGTAATGATTTTATTAGCCAGACAAAAAACACACAATGAAAATTTTAACAATAATAACCAAACGATTGTAATAACCAAACAACAATTAAGGGAGAGAGAGAGAGAGAATGAGAGAGAGAGAGAGAGAGAGAGAGAGAGAGAGATAGAGAGAGAGAGAGAGAGAGAGAGAGAGAGAGTAAAATAACTGTAGGCTATTTGAATATATGGCGCTTTAACGTCGGCGATTAAATGTTATTGCCCCCACACACACACACACACACACATATATATATATATATATATATATACAGTATATATAAACACATTTTAGGCACATTCTTTCCCTTAGGCAATTTTCATTAAATACTAAAGCACTTGTGACATCAGCTCTACATATATATAATATATATATATTAGGCATTTTCTTTCTCTTAGGCAATTTTCATTAAAGACTAAAGCACTTATGACATCAGCGATTCTAAAGTAAAACGTTTTCTCTATCTTTTCCTGTCTTTATGGATAGAATTTCTACTGCTCTATTCATTCATCTCCTGCCGACAGCTGTTTCATCCAATCACTAATGGCTTTCGTCAGGACATAATTGCATAAAAATCATGATCCTTATATAATGGCAGTGCAGTACTAAAAGTGAAAAATTATAAGAAAACTAAAAACATCAACATAACTTGAAAAAACTTGAAAACAATAAAAAGATATTTTGCACACACAAAAAAAATCATGAAATGCAAATACATTAGGATCCCCATTATAGATTCAAAATTCCAGTTGATATTCCAGCGAACTTGTGCTAGAGAAAAATCTCTATTCGCAGCACATTCCCACTACAGTCTTAGAGCTTCAGGACATGTTCTTGAGATATGGTGCACAATGTACAGTAACTGCTGAGGAAACTTAAATGTTCAACACCGGTTGCTGCATTCTGATGGACACTGCTTCAAAATCACCAGCCTTCCATAATTATCTCTCTTGTGAACAACTTCTGTGATACCGATAAGATAATTAGATGTGTGGCACTTGCTTTGGGGATGAAATACTGATCCGTAGATTTTGCTATGAACATGTAAAATGTGTTTTTGAACACCGTTATTAACAAATTATGACTGTTGCTAGAATTATTTTCAATACTTTTACTAGTTTTGTTAACTTTATGTATGTGTTTGATACTATTGTCATGGTTAAATACTTTTCCTTTTAAAACCTTTCATTTGTATTCCTGTACTGGGTATCCTTTGCAGCACGCTGTACTGTAAATTGGGGCTTGCTTGCGGGTCATCTCGTCAATATTCTTTGGTGTCTTACCAATCATTTGTTCGAATCCCCTTTACGCAACTTTGCTCCATTGGAAGATTTTTTTACTTTTCATTAAGCAAAATTTACTTTTCATCTGAAGACAAATTTTAACCTTTCATTTAACTATAAATTTCTGCTTTTGATTTGAAGGCAAAATACCACTGTTCATGTAACAAGATATTTATCCTATTGTTTTTAGAGAAACATTTTCTTTTTCCTATGCAAAATTTAATATTTCGCTATTTAGTTAAAGATAGTTGTACCTGTCATTTAAAGACAAATACACTGAGACTAACTCTATGAAAGTCAAGCCTGTGCCTCCGGTCGCAATTAATATTACTCAAAGTCGAAATTATTCCCTTCGTGCATTTTCATTAACACAAAGAATGACATTACAAACCCTCTCTCTGTCTAAAGTTACACTGTCTCTTCTGGGAAAAGACTCGAACTCATTAATCATGACGTAGTCTAAAAAGAAATCAAAATAGATTTACTTACGAGTAATTCATTTTCT
This sequence comes from Palaemon carinicauda, assembly GCF_036898095.1. Classification (NCBI taxonomy): domain Eukaryota; kingdom Metazoa; phylum Arthropoda; class Malacostraca; order Decapoda; family Palaemonidae; genus Palaemon; species Palaemon carinicauda. Next base: position 139,039,549 of record NC_090729.1, read on the forward strand.
GTAGAATAGTGTCGAAGATCTCAACGGCGATTCCCTTTGCCGAGATTGTCCCATTGTCGTGTACCGTGACATCGGCCCAGGGATGCCACGTCCCGATAGCCACACGAAGGTGTCTCTTTCCAGGATGCACGACCTCCTGTGAAATCATGGGTCATATTTCATGGACTAAGAAATCCAGCATAAATAATAATAATAATTATTACATTTACAGTAGGTTGACATGTCTTGTTCCGAATTTTTTACTTTTTTTCCTAAATTCTTGATTTTATTTGTTTGATTTTTTTTATAATTTATTCTTCAATTTTCCATTTTTTTTCCTTACTTGTCTTTTTTTTTATTAAGGTTCTTGGTGTTATGCTTTCTTATCTGAGATTGCACCAGGGGTTTAAATGATAATATTATTTAACAATACATTAATTATGAAGTTAATACCAGCAATGATAA
>NC_090729.1:139044992-139047492 GCF_036898095.1 Palaemon carinicauda
TTGGAAAAAATTAGCCACCAAAGCTTCGAGCCTACTCGATAAGTTTTATGACTTAAGTATGTCAATGTAAATTCCCTATCTAATTATTTTTTCTTACAGGCTGCCAACACAAGAGCCCGTGTCCCACATAAGGTGAGGCAATCTTAACCGAACCGTTTTGCACTAATTCACTGCTTGTGAAGTTTAACTGTAGCTGTAAAAAGATGTGTCCCACACTGAGCTAGAAGGATATGGAGGATCTTGAGCTTATATAGTAAAGAGTGTGATTTGTTGTGATCAGTAAGATGGTTTTAAAAGATGCTAAGAATATCTTGGACATGTAATATTTTCTTAATTTTTTCTCATCTTTTATCTTGAGATTCATATTTTCTCTGGCATTTATCCCCATAATATGAGTGAATATCTAAAGAAAAAAGTATGAATAATTGGGAAAAGAAAGCAGTGTGCCAGATATTTCTTTTTATATATTCTATTTTTCGTCAAGTATTTTCCTCTTTTTCATCATGTCATTCTCTCATATATTATTATTATTATTATTATTATTATTATTATTATTAGCTAAGGTACAATCCCGGTTAGAAAAGAAGGACCAATAGGGTTCCAGCGTTTGAGATGTCTCCATATATATATATATATATATATATATATATATATATATATATATATATATATATATATATATATTTATTTATTTATACATAGCCAAACCCTCTTTGTTATATAGGGAAGATTATAACTCCATAGGATATACATAGTTGTGGTAGTTCGGTTGCAGAATCATGGATGAGGCCCTTATACAAAAACTTCCACAACCCTATCTTCTTCGTGTTTAAGAAAACCATACTTGTCTTTTCCATACAGGAACCCATTACGATTTCAAGTCAATTTAACCTAATAAATGCGCCGCTGATAGGTTTTCAAAAAAAAATCTCAAGTCATTGTAAAATAGCTATATAATCCAGCCAATTTTCGGATGATTTCGAAAATTGACTTTCAAATAATGACTTTGAAAAAATATTCCTTTAATTCCTTATACCATACATACTCTCATAAACTTGTCAATTTCATTTAATTTAAATCTCATTTTTAGTTCATTCTAAAACCATTGGACTCGATGGGTGTCTAAGAATCTTCTCAAAAATAAATTCCATGAGATGAATAAGACCACGCCAAATATTCCTTATATTAAAGAGAAAGTTTCATGACGAGACTTACCATAGAGATGGAGTGCAAGTCTCCGAAATGAGGATACAGGTAAGCAACTCTCAACTCGCAGGTGTGCAGTGGTTGTGCCTCTTACCCGAAGATCTCCAAGACTGAAAGCTCTGACTCGTTCACTGGCGGCATTGCAGCCGAGGAAATTGTCGTCTTACCATGATGCGCTACCAAATGTTTACAAGGGCTCTGATTGGCTAAAGGCTTTGTTGTTTCGGGGGAGGAGCTAAATGCACATGTCGTCTATATTTGTTTGAGGGATCTATTGAATTATTTTGAAAATGGATTAAAAACAAATTGCATAGAGTTCGTTGGAAATTTACTTTAATTAGATTTTTTCCCGTTCTTTGATTCCCATTTCACTTTATGTATATATATATATATATATATATATATATATATATATATATATATATATATTTATATATATATATATATATAATTATATATATATATATATATGTATGTATATATATATATATATATATATTTATATATATATATACACACACACACACACATATATATATATATATATATATATATATATATTGTACACCATTCCTTAATCATAACATAAATCTGGTTCCATCTTAACAAACATTTGAAATTATTATTTTGATGCCATTTTCTTGTCCTCTGTTTTATGAAAATAATTTTTAGAGAAAATGTGAGATTCTACACTGAAAGAACATTACTGTTAAGAAACAACCACTTTTATCGTTGGAAAATGTCAATACCAAGGGAAGAATCATATATACCAAATATTAAATTACATCTCATCCGAAAACAAAACACAAAGATCTCCCCCCCCCCCCCCCCCCCCGCCCAGGCCCGTGCCCCTCAAAAGACACAACCACAAATAAAAGACATACCGTTGACATTAGTCCACTCTGAAGGAATAGCGCCCACCTCAATTAAATGCTAATCTTTAACTATGAAAAAAAAGAATTCCATTTCACTTCGGAGGACGTGACCTTTCGCTTGTCAATCACCTACACAAATCTGGTTATTTAATAGATGTGTTGCGGAGCAAGAGCGCTACATTGATGGACATCAAATCACATGCTGAATTGGTAACAAGGATTCTTTGGCCAAGAGCCTGACACGTTGACGTAAAAAATCTGAACATGGTGGAAAGTATTTGAAGGAAAGATGAAGTTAGATTTTTTTTTCTTTCTTTTTTTTTGTGCTGTTTTGGTTCTGTGAATTTTATAATTAAGAATGTGTTTATTAATACATTTTTATATACAAGGCCTGCATTGGAATAGGAATTATTATTATT
>NC_090729.1:139052492-139057492 GCF_036898095.1 Palaemon carinicauda
AAACTCAACGGCTGAAGGTACGGTGTTGGCTGTGTAAGAAATTACGCAGGTGGGAAAGACGCTATAGACCACACAAGAGTCTCACAGAAGAAAGGATAAAGATGAAGCTGGACAAAATGTATAAGAGCTATCACCGAATAGCAAGCCTCGCAAATAATTGAACAGTAGCCTATCTAGAAAAACAAAGAGCACAACAATGGGTGGGCAAGTAGGCTTTCTGGTTGTAAAGTGTCTAGAGTAAACAAACAATAAAATTCATCAGGAATCACAGCGATGTTTGATCATGTACAAAGAAAAAGAAATGGAATCACAGCGATGGGTGATCCTGTATACTAGACATAAGAAAAAAGGGAGTCAGAACGATGATTGATCATGTATGCTAGATATAAAAAGATGGAATCACAACGATGTGTGGTCCTATATGCTAGACTTAAAAAATGGAATCAAAACGATGGGTGATCTTCTATGCTAGACATAAAAAATGGCATCACAACGATAGATGATCCTGTATGCTAGACATAAAAAATTTAATCACAACGATGGGTGATCCTGTATGCTAGACATAAAAAAATTGAATCACAACAATGGGTGATCCTTGTATGCTATACATAAAAAATTGAATCACAACAATGGGTGATCCTGTATGCTAGACATAAAAAATTGAATCACAACAATGGGTGATCCTGTATGCTAGACATAAAAAATTTAATCACAACGATGGGTGATCCTGTATGCTAGACATAAAAAAATTGAATCACAACAATGGGTGATCCTGTATGCTAGACATAAAAAATTTAATCACAACGATGGGTGATCCTGTATGCTAGACATAAAAAAATTGAATCACAACAATGGGTGATCCTTGTATGCTATACATAAAAAATTGAATCACAACAATGGGTGATCCTGTATGCTAGACATAAAAAATTTAATCACAACGATGGGTGATCCTGTATGCTAGACATAAAAAAATTGAATCACAACAATGGGTGATCCTGTATGCTAGACATAAAAAATTGAATCACAACAATGGGTGATCCTGTATGCTAGACATAAAAAATTGAATCACAACGATGGGTGATCCTGTATGCTATACATAAAAAATTGAATCACAACAATGGGTGATCCTGTATGCTAGACATAAAAAAAATTGAATCACAACAATGGGTGATCCTGTATGCTAGACATAAAAAAAATTGAATCCCAATAATGGGTGATCCTGTATACTAGACAAAAAATGGAATCATAATGATGGGTGATTCTGTATGCTAGACATCAATGAAAATGGAATCACAACAATGGGTGATCCTGTATGCTAGATATAAAAAATTGAATCACAACAATTGGTGATCCTGTATGCTATACATAAAAAATTGAATCACAACAATGGGTGATCCTGTATGCTAGACATAAAAAAAAATTGAATCCCAATAATGGGTGATCCTGTATGCTAGACAAAAAACGGAATCATAATGATGGGTGATTCTGTATGCTAGACATCAAAGAAAATGGAATCACAACAATGGGTGATCCTGTATGCTAGACATAAAAAAAATGAATCACAATGATGGGTGATCCTGTATGCGAGACATAAAAAAGGGAATCATAATGATGGGGGATCCTGTATGTTAGACAAAAAAATGGAATCATAATGATGGGTGATTCTGTATGGTAGACATCAAAGAATATGGAATCACAATGATGGGTAATCCTGTATGCTAGACAAAAAAAAAATGAAGCCACAACGCCGGGTGATCCTGCATGCTAGACATAAAAAAAAGAATGGAATCACAACGATGGGGGATCCCGTATGCTAGACATAAAAAATGGAATCACAACGTTGTGTCATCCTCTATGCTAGATATAAAAAAATGGAATCATAGCAATGGGTGATCCTGAGTTCTAAACATAAAAATTGGAATCACAGTGATAGGTGATCCTGTCAGCTAGACTTTAAAAAAAGAAATGGGTTTGTAAAAATGTATGGGTGCGTTCCTGCAACACCACCACTTACAACTCTGTGACTTAAAGCAAAGTTTGTATTTATATATAAAGTAGATGGCAGGTAGGGCAGCCGGTCGGTACAACGGTCCACCCCAAAGCCAAAGCAGTCCTTCAAAAAAAAAAAAGGCAACCGTGTTACCTCATACGAATGGGAAAAAGGCATGCTAATAGAGTTTATAATAAATTGAATGAAAAAAAAAAAACAATATCACTGAGTTAGTTTATTGCTTCGCAAAGAAAATCAACCCATTTACATATTTTCCTTTAACAAAAATGAATATAAGGAATTACACCTCCCAAATATTTTATCTAAATGATCGTATACCCTGACTGGAAAACAAAATTGAATGTGATATCGTAAATTCTTTATCTTTAGTTTAACAATTTTAACCCAAATCGTAAGAAAATTAACCCTTTGAAATCATGTACATAAAAATATCCCATGAAATAATTACAAAGAAGCGAAATTACATGCCACTAACAATTTAAATAAATCTGAAATAACAAGGGATGCAACGTTTTCTTGCCGTTACCCAACACAGAAATTATGCCTCACTGCCGTAAAACGTTTGCGTGAATCGTAAGCCAAGAGTTTCGATATGAGACTAGCCTGTTTCCTCGCACTAGAGATAAATGCTAAATTATTTCATTCACTAAAACGAACGATTGATATGTGCGTGAACCACTTAACAACGTGCAATAATTCGGCCAAAATCTCAGGTATGTGCTTTCATTACGTAGAATTTCGTAAACAACAAACAAGCCTAACAATAACAAACATTGGCTTCGTTAAGATAAAAACGGCTGTGGGCAGAGTTATCTCAGGTTGGCCCCACTTGAAATTTACACGTTCTCAGCCTATTACGTTTTCGGAAAATTTCCTAAACTTCACTTCACTTATTTTTTAACATGAAATTAAACATTCACTTAATGAACAATATATTTGATAACTGTTAATCACAGTGATAACCGCCGCTCAAAACGAACAAAAGAAACTGAACTGAAGAGTACCACGTATTTAAAAAAATAAAAAAAATAAATAAAAAGAAATAAAAAAGATGTTTCGCGGACGCACAAATAAACACAAGATTTAAAAGAAAAAAAAATGGCTGTTTTTCTTCCACAGTTCCAACCCCAGTGATAATGTAATTTACTTGAAAAGGAAATTAAGTTCGTCTCGTTGCTAAAGACAAAAGGGGGAAGATTTTGCTTTAATAACAATAACTTGAAATTACTATCTTAGCGAATCCTGGCAAGGTGACAAGTTTGTAACGCCACATGAGTCCGGCCTTGCTTAAGAAATCAGGCCATAAACCAAAATGAACAATGGAAGGTCGGCAGTCGGCAATAAGACAATAATTACGGACAACTAATATATTTATGATAGTATTTAACTAACATTTAATAAAAATGGGAGCACAATGGATAAATATATTCTGGTTAAGTCACAAGGTGCTTCACGTAGAGTTGGACGGACCGTGGACAACTTCAGCACAGCAAACAATTTCATTCCATGGAAAGGGAAAAATAATTAAGTGATTAATCGATCACATACGAAATTTACTTCTACAGGCTGAGAACACGATGAAGTCTTGCAGTTATAACTTTTAAGCACATAAAATGCAAGTGCAAAACTTAGGTACTTAAAACACTATCACTTGGAAATAAACCCTGTTACAGGGTGAATTAATTAAGGCTAGGAGCAGAGGGTACACGTAGTTGGGATATAAGGATGGGATAATAAAGGTTCATAGGGTAGGATCTTTCGTTAAGGATAAAAGGAAAGGATGGGATGGGATAAAGAAGGGAGATAGAAGGCTGGATAAGGATGATGAGGATGAAGTTCTCACACAGACACCTTACCTTGATAAAAAGGGCTCTGTCTCCTCCCTTGTGGAGAACATATCACAGGTCCTGCTTCTGTGAAGGTTGAAAGACGAAGAACTGACCAGCTGTTCCTACATCCAGATATCCCTTTTCGGCCCCAATTGGGTGGGGGGGTCATTGGCCTGACTGCTGTGCCATTGGAAGGTTCTACAAAAACCCCAACGTTAGTGTTATCTTTTTTTCTTAATGCTTGTGAACGGGGGTGGGCAGAGCTAGTTGAGAGAGAGCTACTTTGCAAGCAAAGTTCATTCCCTTGAATTTTTGTCTAGTTAATAACTTTGCCATCACCTGGCGCTGGCCCCAAAGCCACGAGAATATTCTATTAAGATGAATCTAAAAGTCAATAAGTTCATATATATGTACCTCACGGATGCATAGCAGGCGATAAAGAATTCCAGCCTTGAAAGTCATAAGCTATCATGTACAAGATCCGTGTATTTTTTAAAAGTGTTCATTGATTTTGAAATCTCAAAGTTTTGGTGTGACGGATTTATGTAAACATAGTGAGTATTTATAAAAAATTATTTTAAAGATTTTTGTAACTGGCCCGAAGCAAGTAAGATACGTGAAGTGTATCTATTTTTGGCTTAACTGCTAGATTACCCAGTGTGAGATCAAATTTGTAAGTTTATCAGTTACTTTATGTGATTTCTTTAAGAGTTTAAATCTTAGAGTGTTAAAGGTTAACTATTTTCATTAGTTATCAAGACTAAATATTTGTGTAGAATTTAATTTCCAGTGATACAAGTGATTATATAATTTTCAGTGTAATAATTTCTTTTGTCTTAGTCTAAGTTTTGTTCTTACTTGATATTTCGAGTGATTTGTTTTTTATGTAAGTGCTGTAATTTCTATAGAATATATTTATTTTTGAAAAGAATGTGTTATTTCGATCACCTGTGTTCTTCAGAGAACTCTCTCGGATCCCTGTTAAAGAATCGAATTAAGAGGTTATTTTCAATAGTTCTTAATAATAATCACACAGTTTTGTTTTGAGTGTACTAATGAGACCTTTGGACGTTCAATATTTTTATATATTTCAATCTGGGAGTCATATAATTTTATCAGAGTTTAGGTATTATTCAAATATAACAGATTAATGTAAAAAC
>NC_090729.1:139064992-139112492 GCF_036898095.1 Palaemon carinicauda
TGCATACCTAGTACTACGTAGAGAATGGTACACTTTGAATACTGTATCTGAATTCAAAAGATGGTCAGAGTTATGCAAAATCTTATTCAACGTGCACAAAGAACTAATTGAGCGGCAGTACCAGAGATTAATATCCAGATCAGGAATAAGAAATTGTATAGATCGCAAGTGTTTATCCAACAAATTAAGATGATATTCCGCAGTTCAAGACCAAACAGGAGAACAATACTCAAAACATGGTAAATGAAATAAAAAAAAAAAAAATCTGAGGATGTTTCTCGCTATTGAAAGTAGCCCATATGAATAGGCTACTGACATATATATTTTTCATATTGATAAAGGATTTTTAAAATCATATATTGGTAAATGTTGTCTAATACAGCATTATGATTTCAAGTTTTCGGTCTTTTAACTTTTAGAATGACATCGTTACTTTGCCTTTTTAATTCAATTCCAAATGTCTAGTCATCTGGAATAGCTATTATCCAAAATTATTGCCTCAAATTATCACATTGTGTGGCACTTTTAACATCATAAGATAATAAACCATAAAACTCTCTCTCTCTCTCTCTCTCTCTCTCTCTCTCTCTCTCTCTCTCTCTCTCTCTCTCTCTCTCTCTCTCTCTCTCTCTCTCTCTTTCAGAAGTTGCATTGCCTTACTATACCTATTTATCTATCTATCTATCGATCCTATCTTTCAATCTATATATATATATATATATATATATATATATATATATATATATATATATATATATGTGTGTGTGTGTGTGTGTGTGTGTGTGTGTGTGTACTGTATATAATGTGCGTGAAGGGGCAAAACATGATGAATGGGAATATGAGTGTCGGTAAAAAAAGAAAAAGATCTGACTGATTGCAATAACTACAGATTCGTCACCCGTCAGTTGTCATGAAAATATAATGTATGCTCATTCTAAAGAGACTATGGAGAAAAATTAATGAAAATCTAAGAGATGAACAAGCAGGATTTAGAAAAGGTAGTTGTACTGACCAAATATTTATTGTAAGGTAAGTGGCACAGCAATGTGTAGAATATAGAAATCCACTTTTGATGGCATTTGTGGACTATGAAATATCCTCTGATAGTGTGCACCGGTAAAATTTGTGGAGAGTCATGCGTTATTTTGGAGTCCCTCTTAAATAGGTAAATTAGATTAAGTCTGTTCATGAGCATAGAAAGGGTAAAGTTAATGTTAGAACCTATCAAATAAATTTCCAGTGAAAAATGGAGCATTCCAAGGGAATGTGTTGTCACCTATGTTGTTTATCCTCCTCATTGATTTTGTAATGTACAGAACAGCTGAGGATGGTGGAGAAGGATTGGGCTGGATTGGTAACAGAAAATTACCTGACCTAGAGTGTGCTGATGACGCTGTCTTTATTAGCAGAACACACATGACTTACAAAGCTTGCTTACCAGAATGCATGAAATATCACATGAGGTTGGGCTTAGGATGAATAGAAGAAAGAGTTGATGAGAATGGAATATGCAATTGAAGAGGAAATATCATTATAAAAAGGAAGGATTAATGAGGTAGAATCATGTAAATATTTAAAAACTAATACAGGATTTTTTAGAAGTGGAGCTTAATGGAAAATTGAAAAAAAAAAAGCAAATCAGACAATAGCTAGGTTAAGTAAAATTCGGAAATCAAATCATCTGAAATTACTTATAAAAATCAGGCTATATATCAGTTAAGTGGATCGGTGTTACTGTATGTTAAATGGAAGGACAGGATTAGAAGCGAAACTATAAGAGAGATTATTCGAGTGCCATAGTTGGATGAGATCATGGGGAGGGGTAGATGGAGATGGTTTGGGCATGCTCTTTGCACTCCCCACGAGAGATTACTTCATCAAACTTTCAACTGGGCTCCCGAAGGCACTAGAAGAGTTGGAAGACCCTGGCCTACATGGCTAAAGACTATGAAGCATAAAGTGGAAGATGATGAATGGAGAAGTATTGATTTAAAAGCTCAAGATAGAGATGACTGACAAAATCTAACCTAGGCTCTTTGCATCAATAGGCGTAGGAGGAGATGGTAATAATGATGTATGTATGTATTTATGCATGTATAAGATAAGAGTGATGTAAAAAAACAAGAAGTTGAGGAAAGTTTACTTTTTTTAAATTATATTGCCTATTTTTTTATTCTATAATCAGCACCGAATCACATGGCACAAACATCAACGTTAATCCCTCTACAATACGTAAGTGGTTTTTCATCTCTCCTGTATAACAAACTACTTCCAGCTTTGATAGTCAAAACTTTCAGGGTAGTCTTACTCCACGAACTCTTTTGTGATCAGTTTTATATTCTCCTCAATTAGAATCTTTATATTCTACACGAATCACACGCTAGCACACTGTAATGGTATTTCTGTTTTTTTTATATAATGTTGTTATCACTCTCCCTTCGCTCTGAAAACTTGTTTCTACCTGTATGTACTTCTATAAATCTGTTTTAATTTTCGTGACCTTTCACTGAAACTGTTGTTATGAAAGCTCGCTGTGTGCTGAAATAAAGTTAATTACAATTAATCACAATACTAAAGCAGATTACGTTCTTGCGGCCATCCCCAGGGACACTTTCCCAGAAATTTCAGATTGGCTGTACATACGATGCCATCAAATCAGAAAAACTTTTTCAGCTCTCTCAACAACCTTTGGGAGACCTGCAGCAGACGGCTCTCCTCGTGAAGTGAATCTACTTCGTGCCCTTTTGGTAAGGTACCTACCCGAGCCTGTACATGCTGCTATCCCCGATGTCAATATTTTGTCCATGAAGGACCTGATGATCAAAGTCGATGCCCTTATGAACAGCCACTTCACCATCTTCCAGACATCCACTCCTGACGAAGGGGACAATTAATCAACATAGATCGAAGCTGACGTAGATGTGGTAGGAAACAGATGGCCACCCCGTGACAAGCCGGAGTGGCGACAAAGCCACCCACCACCGATCACTCACTCTCCAGCCACTTCCTGACACCCATCGGCAGCAGTTATGCTACTACCACTACAAATTCGGGGCTGCTGCAAAGAAATGTGTGAATGCTTATTATTGGCCAAAAAACGTGTAAGTAGGCCATCGCTTGCGGCGGTTGCCTCCCCTGTCACTAATCTTTTCTTTTTACATGATGCAGGTACTGTGTGCAGTTTTTGGTAGACACATGTCCTTGGCATTCTCTACTGCCAAGACCACTCTCTAGGACACAACGTAGTCTGTCTAAGTCTGCTGACATCCGCCTATTAGCTTCCAACGTATCTGGGATACCCAACCAAGGTTATGAAACCCTCACCTTATTGTTTTCAAGCGCCAAATATATTTGAAAGTTTCTCGTTCCTGATGTCACATTGCCTATCCATGGTGTGGATTTCCTATCACATTTCCACTGACAGCTAGTCAATGTGGATTCATACTCCTCGCCACCTCTCCAACCTGGCCACACCGAACTGCTCTCCACGTCAGCGCACCCACTAATGCCTACTCCCACCTCCTCTCATCGTACCCGGAAGTTTTCCTTCCAGAACTTCGTCAAACACCCACGGTTCCCGCAAAACATGGTATGTATCACCATTCAAGACTACAGGGCCCCCAGTGTTTGCCAGATTAAGACGTCTGACACCGGATTATTTTGCAGCCACTAAACAAAAATTTGCTGAAATGGAGGAAATTGGCCTTTGCCAAAAGGCCTGCACCCCATGGTCATCACCCCTACAATTGGCCCTGAAGCAGGATGGCTCTCTGTGTCTGCCGGGGGATTACAGACACCTGAACATGTAGACAGAGCCAGATCACTACCTCCTCACAAACATTTTTGACGTGACCTCCTACTTGCACAAAGTGAAGGATTTCTCTGTGCTCTACCTCTGGAAGGGGTATTATCAGGTGCCCATGAACCAGAAGACATCCCCAAGACTGCCATCGCCACCCCGTCTGTACATACACCTTCAATTACTCCTGTTTTGTCCTTCGTTATGCTGGGTCCACTTTTCAACGTCTCATGGATGGCATCTTAGGGGACCTCCACTTCTGTGTATGTTACATGGACGACATACTTGTGTTCTCTTCCTCCAAAGAGGAACACCTTCTTCTACCCATTGTGCTCGACCACCTACAATAGAACGGTCTTGCAGTCTGGTACGACAAGTGTACCTTTGGCACCAACGAAGTATCGTTCTTAGGGCACCGCATCCCTCTTGAAGGCGTCCACCCTCTCTCTGAGAAGGTACCAGACGTTCAGAACTTTCCCATGCCGTCAACCATTAAAGTATAGCAAGAGTTCTTCGGCATGATCAACTATTATCACGGTTAACTTCAAGCAATCACCACCACTCTTGCCCCCCCCCCCCTCTACACCTCCCTCAAGAGCTAGCCAAAAGACCTGAAGTGGGGTTCCCTTTAAGAAGCGGCCTTCTGCAATGCAAAGAATGCCCTATCAACCACTATCAACCACTGCTGCTATCACTTTTTCCATGTCACATGCACCTCTTCTGCTCTCCACTAATGCCAGCAATGTCGCTATTAGGGCAGTTCTCGAGCAGGTGGTCAACGGGTCGTCCCACCCATTGGCCTTCTTCAGTAGGAAACTGTCCAAGGCGGAATCCAGCTACTCTTCTTTCGGCCATGAATTGCTGGGTGTGCACTTGGCTGTCCATCACTTTCTCCACATCTTGGAAGTTACTCCTCTCATCATTCACACGGACCACATACCTCTGGTGCACGCCTTCATTCGACAGCCCGACACCAGGCCCACCCATCAATGCCAACATCTTTCAGCCATGGCTGAATACAATTGTACCCTTCAGTACATCCCTGGGGATATGAATCCTGTTGCCAATACCCTGTCAGAAACACAATGGCCGCCATCCACCTGGGATTGGATTACAACGCCTTGGCAGAAGCCTAACAAAAAGATCCAGAGTACCAAACATGTAGGGCATCCTGTACATCCCTCCGTTGGGAAGATGTCCCTCTTGACAACTCCAACGCCACTCTCCTCTGTGACGTGAGTACTGGTAGACCTAGACCATGGATACCTTCTCCCATGTCCTGACAGGTGTTTGATTTCATTTATGGCCTTTCACATCCCTTGCACCATTCTACTGCACAGCTGCTGAAGACAAAGCTCATTATGCATGGCATTACTAAGGATGCTAAGGATTGGATACACACCTGTACTTCATGCCAAACCTTAAAAGTACATCGACACACGAATTCTGGTGTCGGTACCTTTCCTCAACCTCAGCGGCTCTTTGCCCACTTTCACGTTGATGTTGTAGGTCCCCTATCCACATCACAAGGATATTGTTACATGTTTACTGTCACCGACCGCTCCACTCATTCGCCTGAAGCTATTCCCGTGGAAAACTGCAATGTCCGCCTCGTGTACATCTGCCTTACTCTCAGGATGGATAGCGAGATTTGGTATCCCTGAGCATATTACTTCTGACAGGGGTACCACTTTCACTTCTCAATTGTGAACATTATTAGCGAGGCTCCTGGGAATCACCCTTCATCAAACAACCGCATACAACCCTGCAGCCAACGGTATGGTTGAACGTTTTCACCGTACCCTCAAAGTAGGTTTGGTGTCCCACTGCAAGGACTCCAACTGGTTTACCCAGCTTCCCTGGGTATTCCAGGGACTAAGGATCACTGTCTTGGCAGCTGAAGTGGTGAATGGCAACCCGTTGGTCATCCCTGCCGATTATTTTCCATCTACAACCTCCTCCTATAATCTCCAGAGACTATGTCACGTTATGGAAAAATTTACTACATGCCGCCATACTTACAACCCCCCAGCCATGCAACTCATGCCGACAGATCTGCACTCAGCAGATATGCGTGGAAAGAAGACTGGGTCTTCATTGATCGCCTAAAACCTGCATATCTCCTGCTAGATGACCCACCTACAGTATGCCTCTCAAGAGCAGGACGCCCTATTTCTCATGTATATCTTTTTTAAGGGGGGGGGGGGCCATTTACCGCACAAATATCGCACACTTGTACACTGTAACGGTACCTCTGTTTTTTGTATATTGTCTGTATGTGCTTGTATCAATCTGTTTGAATTTTTGTGACCTTCTTTCACCGAAACTGTTGTTATAAAAGCTCGTTGTCAGCTGAAATAAAGTATTTGCAATTACGCCATCCCTCAGTTACCATCTAATGGTGCATCTACACAATATCCATCTAATTCTTGGAGTCACTACTACTGACACTTTCCCCTGTAACAACGAACAGCCATTCCTTTGAAGCCTAACAGTCACTCATTCTATCACTATCGTATCACAGCATCTTTTTTGTAATCCCAGCATCTGGTGAAAACTATTCATTCAACAATCTTTTAATCAACACATTTACATCTTGGGGGTTTCTTCCATAAGCTTTCTCAAATGTACAGCAGGGTTGTGATAGGCCTATTGGACACGTTCCTAGCTCTGGGGTTCTGCTGGACGGGAGATCAAGTGCCCCTCACGCTCGATAGTTTCTTGTAGTGTCTGCAACCTCACCATCCTTCTGAGCTAAGGATGGGGGTTTTGGAGTACCTATAGATCTACCTCCTGAGTCATCAGCAGCCACAGCCTGGCCTTCACAGGTCCGAGATTGGGTGGAGAGGGGACTTGGGCGCTGATTATATGCATATATGTATATATGGTTAGTCTCTGGGGCATTGTCACTGTCTTTTGTCTCTGGTATTCATGAGAAACCTTTAAACCTTTAACCCCTTACTCTTTAATGGCATTCAACTCTGCGTCTCTTTCAGCATTTGGTCAAAATAGCCTAATGCAACTGATTTCATTCTTTTCAGGCTATATCACCATTTATATATTTTTCTTTTAAAACTTATATGACCATTTGAATTTTCTGTGGGTTTAAATACGTTTTTTGTTGCCATTACTTTGGTCATTTATTTATGGAACTTAGATTCAATCGTACAACAAGGAACCTTTCTCAGTTTCTTCACTGATTTCAAATGCAATTTAGATATTGATTCAAGAAATATTATTTTGTCATATGTACCTGTTAATTTATGTTTATTGTGACCTATCCTTCATCCATTTTGCTTTTGACCACGATCTATTAGTATTCTGCAAATTTACTTTAATTTATTTGCTCTCTCTCTCTCTCTCTCTCTCTCTCTCCCTCTCTCTCTCTCTCTCTCTCTCTCTCTCTCTCTCTCTCTCTCTCTCTCTCTCTCTCTTATATTTATATATATATATATATGTGTGTGTGTGTATATATATATATATATATGTATGTATATATATATATATACGGTATATATATATATATATATATATATATATATATATATATATATATATATATATATACTGTATATATATACATATATATATATATATATATATATATATATATATATATACATACATATATATATGTATATATATATATATATATATATATATATATATATATATACATATATATATATATATATATATATATATGTGTATATATATACAAAAGTTAAACCCAAGAAAAGGAAAGCTTTATGAGCAAGTAGATCCTAGAATAAAAGAGGTAATTGTGACCTGAAGAAATTGCAATGCAATGCATTTGGAAGAATTCTTAAATGTAGAAGAGAGAGGGTAAGTTGAATTATTTCAGATTAGAAACGATCTAAAAATGCTTTTAGAACTGATTATTGATGATACAAGTGTTTTACTTTAAGGGTTGTAGAATGAAAAAGGCTATGGAGGAAGATGTTAAGAAAATGAGAGAAACTGTGATCAAATGACATACCAGATTGTGTAATGTATCTTATCAAAAACACCCCGATACTATGCATTTCATAAAAGACATTCCAGTATCATGTGTTTCAAATGACTTTTAAAAAGGGGATGATGAAAGAGACAGTAAGAAAAAAATTGAACCTAAACAAAGCAAGCATTTTATAGTCTAATACTTGACACATCCAAAGCCATGAATACTTTCAAATGCAACGTCCTCTTACAGCATTCAAGAAACGAGAAAGGTCACATTGCATAAATGAATAATAATGTGGCCTTACAATGAAGAACGGTAACATGCACGACTCTTGATATATATTTACTCAGTCGAATCCTCCAACTTATTTGTGTCTCCTGGAAGGTGGATGTCACTCAAAGCGTCGATCAACCGTCACGGATGAGGTGGGGAACCAGAAAGGGAGGATGACATTCCAGTTGAGTTGTTTATTAATGTTTGTCACGAGAAAAAGGTGTTGCACGTTGCACCATTAGGGAGAGGCGTGCCTTTGTCCTCGAATTATTTTATAATTGTGCTATTATCAAAACATTTTGACTTTTCAGCGTTATGGTATTACAATTTTATTATTATTATTATTATTATTATTATTATTATTATTATTATTATTATTATTATTATTATTTGTTGTTAGAAAATATATTATCACGATTGTTTCTTATGGTTGAATGCGAGGAAACTGAAGTTTATTCCTAAGTTTATGATGGGTATTTGACAGACATATTTCATCTGAATTGGTTTCCTCCCATTCCCATGGAATTAAGAAGGAAATGGATACTGTTTGCTTGTTGTTGCTATTCACAGAACAGCAATACTACGGTTGTTTTGGGCAAATAAAGTTACGAAGCAAGGCAGGCAAGAAGTGAATGCAGATTTGGAGTGTGGCGTTGAGAGAGTAAGGGCTAATTCACACCGGACACTCAGGCTCGCACTCACGCCCTATAGTCACGGTCAAGCTCTCACTCAGCTCATTTTACTGGTGTGTTCACATATGCCGCTCAATCTCTCCTGAGCTCAATTTGTTTTGTGTTGGCATTGGTGAACCATGTGTGATTTTTCGGCTCTAGAATTAGCGGGTGTAGATCTTGCTCAAGTTTGAGCACGTTCAAAATATCTTTTGCTTTGATCGTGAGCTTGACTGTGACCGTGACTGGAGTTGAGCGAAAATGATTGACTGGATGGTTTGAATACTCTGCCTGTTTATCATTAAAGAATATTTGAGCGCGATCAATTGCGTGCACGTGAGTGTGTGTGAGTGTCAGGTGTGAAACATCCCTAAACGTCAAGAAACCAACGCTCTCATACTGGGTTTTTTTTTTTTTTTTTTTTTTTTCACGCTGATTATGAATTGGATATGTTGTTTCGCCTAATTGCATATAAAGGGATTGTTTTTAACATGGAAGAATAAAGCCATCGGTGCCGCCCCGGACGGAAGCTACTGTTGCCGACTATCATTCGCATACTAAACGTCGAGATCAACCAAGTGGCACCAAGGATGATTTATAAGGTTGGTCATTAATGATAGCGATCATCTCAATGTAATTATGTACTCTTGACAAGCTAAATGTTTTGCATAATTTACTTCGGTGTCTTAGCAGTTAGCCTCAAGAAATTCTTGAGTTTTTTCAACTTAGTTTCATCAGTTGGGTGGAATTCAATGTTTGTAGCCTTCGAGTTAAACTGTTTTTTATTCAGTATTGTTTAGTGTGTTGAGACAGCTCCCTGTTACTACACATTGTTGCATAGTTTTTCTTCATATTTTTGGGTTTGTGAGTAGTATTCCACCTTATTTTTTTTTTGTACATTGTCTAATGAAGGTAACTTTTTTGTACTCTCGGGAAATCTTAGTAAACAGTTGGTTGGGAACATTCGAGCAATTAAGGAAGACCATATTAATTCATCGTGATAGAAAGGAGGAAATAAAATTTATATTTTAGTATAGCGAATTTTTCTTATCGCAACCAACTCAGTTGTCTACCTGTTGGAATAATATATATATTCAAAGTTTTTCCAAGTTGGCGCCCAACTTGGGGCTATGCTAAGTTGGTTGGTTTCGATGATAGTGTTAGTTGAAGTCTTGCACTGCGGCAGAACTCCAGGGCGGCCCGTATTTCAGTATGAAGTACTTGTAGGTCACTCTTATGTTGAGCATTTGCAAAGAGTTTTTCCCTCTAATTTGAAAGTTAATGATATTGATTTTCAGTGTGATTTTTTTTTTTTTTTTTTTTTTGGTTATAGTGGGGCTAAGTTTAGAACCTTGGTTGCAAATGATAGCTTTATTTCAGAGTTGAAGACATATGACCCAGATTTTGTTCTTGTTTTCTTGGGTGGTAATGATATTAGTATTCGAGTAAGCTTAGATATTGTAAAACTGCCTAGGTCTAAGATCATTGCCAGTCAAATTGAGCAAAGGTATTATTCAGCTGGTAACAGATTTCAGTGTCCCACCGGAATAGATTACCATTATCAGCGGAAACACTTGAATAGCTTTATTTATAAGCTCAAGTTAAAGGATTTTTTATTTAGAGTTGATGGAAAATCCAAACTAGACAATAAGGCGTTGTTTGCTGATGAAGTTCATTTAAATACTAAAGGACTTGAGAAACTTACCGAATTGGTTAAGGAGGGGTTGACTTATTGAATAGAGCACTCTTGAGTTGTAAAGTTAAGTTTATTGCTTTATTATTTTCTCGTTTATTTTTGTTCTGTGATTCTTGAATTAAAACAAAGAAAATGAGTTCATTGGATGTTTTAGTTAATGCACGAAAATACCTACGTGGTAGCATTACAAAACAATATGGTAGTAAGGACAGTTTTTGTAGTCTGTCTAGGGTGCAAAGAATTGCAAAACGAGAAAAATTAAAAGGTATTTTAGCCGAAATGAAGGATTATGATCACAAAATTACAGATGCAAAGTGGTCTGAAAGTATGAATGAGGAAGCTTTTTCAGTAGAACTTAGTATTTGTGAGCAATATGTTGATAAAGTTACTGAAATGTTAGCTATTCTGGAGGATAAACCAAATGTTGCGAGTGATAACAGTTCTAGAAGTCTGTTGAAGAATCCTGTTATTCCTTTGCCCACTTTCAACAGTAGCCCAGATGAAAATATCAATAGGTTTTTCCAGGAGTTTCAATGTGTTTCGGAGCAACAACAGTTTTCCAATAGAGATAAGTTTTTGCTGTTAAAACAATAAGTGCATGGAAGAGCAGAATATTTGATAAGATCTCTTGAACTGAGTAGTCAGTCGTATGAAGATGCAAAGATTTTACTAAGTTGTGCATTTGCTTCCACTGATTTACAGAAATATAATACTGTAAGGGTGTTTTCCGAGCTTAAACTGAAGTCATCGGATGATCCTTTTTCAAATATTGGCAGGGAAAGATCATTAAATGAAAATGTGAAGTTGTTAAAGATGAATGGTGATTACTTTGCTCAGTATTTTGTATGGGAAGGCTTAAATGAGATTTTTAAACAGCATTTGATTAGTATCACTAATAATGTCAGACCTAGTTTAGAAGACATACAGGAGCACTTCTTTGAAGCTTCAGATAGGTATCTGTAGGATTCCAAAGCTCATTCAAAGACTATTGTTAAGGAAAAATGTGAGAAGGTGAGCTCTACTAATCTAGCAATCTCTGTTGATAAGAGGAATATTCAAAGGGGTTGTTTATTATGTTGTAATAGTGATTATCCCTTGCACAAGGTTTCGGAATGTGAAGTTTACAGGACTCCTGAGAAGAAACTGGAAAGTATTGTTGTGGACAGGGACATTTGGCTAATAATTGTTTTTTCAGATTTCATAAGAGATGCTTCAAATGTAATGAATGGCATTTTTCTTATTTGTGTACGAAAGAGCCAAAGGTAAAAAATGTCAGCAGAGTAGAATCGAAAACTGGTGCCAAATCAAAAGTTGATAAGGATGGTCTTGTGCAGATTAAGAATGGCAGTGCTTTGATTGCAGGATCAGAAACTGAAACCTTTAGAGTCTTACTGGACAGCGGTTGTCAAGGGAATTTTATTAAATCTGAACTTGCCACAGGACTAGACTGTGAGATTATTTGTGATGGTATCAGCGTAGAAGTAAATGGATTTAATGCTTCTAGAAAGTATAAAACAAAATTAGAGGCTGTTGATGTAGATATTGGGGATAAGAACTATAAAGTTCAGGCTATTTGCGTACCTAATATTGGAATTGACATTTTAGTCCCCAACTTATCAAAGCTTGGTCAAGCATTTAAAAAGAAAGGATATGTCATTGCTGATAATCAACTTATGAACAGTGATAGGATATCTAACGTGAAATTTGTGTTGGGTACCAGTTCAGCTCATTGGTTTTTTGATCACAGCTAAATTGTTCGGTGATATCAATCCTTTCGTTTACTTAGATTCTCCTATGGGAATATTGTTTATGGGAGAAGCCAGTAAGGCATTTAAAGTTGTTGATGAAATTCCTACTTTGGAGAATGAGGTTCAATTTAGACTAGCCAGTTTCTTATGTGTTCAGCCTAGGGAATGCGTACTAGATGAATGGCAAGATAATGTAAATGACAAGGATTCTAATTTTATTATAAAGGTTAATAAACAATCCAATAAGGTCTTAAATGCAATAGCCGATTGAGCTCTAGATGATAAGGTGAAGGAAGTTCTCAATTATGAAAACATATCTTATGAGGAAGATTCGGAGTTAAATAACGAATTGGTTAAGAATACCTTGTCTAATATTAGAATAAAGGATGAGGGTCGCCTAACCATGCCATTAATGTGGAACCAGAGGACATCTCATTTGTTGGGGCAAAACATCAATTTGAGTAAGGGAATACTAGCTTCTAATTTTAAGAAGTTGAAAAGAAACCCTGAACACCTAAGTATGATTGATGATGTTATTCAAGAACAAATAGAAATGGCCATAATTGAAAGAATTCCAAATGTAGAGAAATTCCTTGAAAAGCATCCTGAGGCTAGCTTCCTAGCTCACATGCCAATCTTTAGACCTGATAAGGAAACCACAAAGTGTCGAGTTGTGTTCATGTCAAACTTAGGTGAAAGTGTAGACGGTAGACCTCTGACAGTTACTCACAATCAAGCCATGCACCCTGGTCCTAATTTGAATCAGAAGTTGAGTACTGCATTTATGAATTTAAGGTTTGCCTCTAAGTTGCTCTGTTATGACATCAAAAAGGCCTTTAATCAGTTTGCCTTAACTGAGGAAGATCAAAGAAAGTTGTTATTTTTTTGGTATAGAAATGTGTCGAAACATGACTTTACATTGGTAGCATATAAGAATATAAGATTAAGTTTTGGACTACGTTGTAGTCCAACGATACTGATGTTGTCATTGTATTATATATTAGTTGTTGATGACTGTGATCCTAATTTGACTGATGTTAAGAGGCTTTTGTATCAGTTGTTGTATATGGACAATGGAGCATATACTTGCAGTTCAGGGGAAAAGTTGAATGAAGTTTACAAAGTTTTGCCTTCAATTTTTGAGAAATATAAATTTCCCTTGCAACAGTTTGTTACAAATGATCCCTCATTACAAGAAGTTATTTACAGGGAAGGATCCGGTCAAACTCCTCATGAGGTGAAGCTGTTGGGTCTTCAATGGTCAAGGGATTCTGATCAGATTTATACATTGCCTGTAAGGTTAGATCCTAATGCTAATATGAAAAGATGTGTGTTAAAAGCTATTGCTTCCAATTTCGACATCTTTAATTTCAATGGCCCAATTTTGAACAGAACCAGGATTTTTTTGCACAATTTGCAAACGAATAAATTGGACTGGGATGAAATACTTGATGGAGAACAACTAAGGGAATGGAAACGTATTGTAAATCAGGTAAATTCTTCACCACCCATTAAATTTCATCGTTTTGTTGGTGAAAGGGATTCTGAGTACATTTTAGAATGTTATGTTGATGCAAGTACTGAGATATATGAAATTGTTATTTATATTAGAGAGGTTGAGTCATGCAAGAGGAGTTTTCTTATGGCTAAGAATAAGTTTGTTAATTCATCACTGAAAGCGAAGTCTGTGCCCTCTCTAGAGCTTCAAGCACTGGTTTTGGGTTGTGAAATGCTAAAGTCTGTTTATGATGAACTTACTGGGCAGTTTTGTTTATCTAAGATCAATATTGCCGATTTGCAACTGTTTTCAGATAGCCTTGTCATTCTTCATTGACTGCATTCTAGTGCTGTCAAATTGGATAAAGTAAATAAAACGGATTTTGAGCGAAGCGAAAAATCTATTTTTGGGTGAGATGGCCATGTCGTCTTGATGGAAGTTCCTTAAAGTAGCTTCCTAAGGGATATATGTACTACAGTGATATTCCCAGAGAATTTTACCTTTAGGTATCCAGAACTCTAACTCCTAGCGTGAATATCCTTAAATTTTCTCTCAAGGATATCGCATAATATCAGAGGACGTATTCTTGACACGCCACATAGCAATATGCACCCATAATAGCGTTTTCGCTTCGGGGAGGTGTGGCAAAATAAAAGGGAGCCATATCAAGGCTACCCCCATTCTTGTATTACTATTGAGAATGACAACAGCTCCATTCCCACGATGGCGGACATTCCTTGTAGCATTGAGCACGGTGTTACAGATACAGTACCACGGGAGGGATACTGTGAATAGCTTTTCTTTTTAGGAGAGATGGGTGGGTCCCATCAGGACGACATGGCCATCTCACCCAAAAATAGATTTTTCGCTTCGCTCAAAATCCGTTTTTAGGGCTCAAGCCATGTCGTCCTGATGGAAGCATACCAGAGCATTAGTGTATCTGTGGATTTTCATCAGTGCCTTAACCTTATAGCAACCTTTTCTATGGTCACGGGGACCAATTGAGACAAGTGACGTCACCGTTATTCGTCATCATCACTAATCATAAACGATGTTAGTGCTTCCTGCCTCCTACAGGGAAGAGTTATTCTAGACAGTAGAAAAGGGATCTCGAGGTTAACATATATTGTATGACCAAACATAAGTATACACTGAATATACAAATAGTCTCATAGTTGTATATTTTGCTGAATTAACATCAGTGTCTCTTATATCTATTATTTGTTGCATACAAATATATGAGGAATACTTACTTTGGTAAGTCGAAGAACTCTGGCATGTATACATACAATTGTCTGGCGAAAGCGGACGCACTACATTCTAATAGACATTTATTCCTAATAAATGACTAAAAGAGATGGTTAGTAAAACGAATGTAGTATGACAATGGGATTATACCTATAATGAGTACAAAGACTATATTTCTTTCTTGAAGGAAGAAATGATGAGTGCCACTCTCACACTGAAGAAATTTTCTCTTCATAATTCCTGTACTGGTTACTTCTATCTGCACTGTGTACTGTGTACACCGGCACTAGTACTATCTGTATAATTCCACACCTGGGATTTTGAACAGAGCTAGTGTCACCATGGTAACACTTAATCAAAAGAGGTCACACCTAAGAAGGATGACCGCTTCTCCCTTTAATTGACAGTCCCAGTCAATTAGCTGTTCATCGTAGAATTAGACGGCAGGTTAAATATTCTACCTGACGTCACCACATACTGCTTCAGATCATGGACTTGCTTAGCGTAGTGTTTGTAGAACACTCTGGATGATTCTCACTCAGTACATGTGCGAGGACATGTGAGGTCCCAAACTATTAACTGTTTACCACAGTAATTAAGGGGCAGGTTTTAATACACTGTCTGCCGCCACTACGAAGTGTTTCAGATCATGCACTTGTTTTGCATAGTGTTTATAAAACACTCTGGATGATTTCCATCCAGTGTATGAATGAAGACGCTCAAAGTCCATATTCTGAAAGAAGTTCAGTGATGAAGCAATCTTTCTCGGATCATGACCTGCGGGAGTACTGTCAGGATACGCTCTACGAATAAAGTAGGTGAGCTTTGCCCTTAGTTGTTTCAGGGATAAATTTGATCCAGAAGTTTCTCCTTTAAAGACCTGTCCTCCCAAGAAGTCTGAAGTTCTACGAAGATAGACCTTTAGACACTCTACAGGACATAGAGAGACATCTTCCTTCAGAGGGTAGATTCTCTAGGGACCCCACCTCTTAGTGGGTAACTTGTTTTTAGCGAGGAAGGATGGATCAGGAAAGAGATTCAGTTCTCCCACTTCCGTGAACTGAATGTGACCCTCATCTCTGGATATGGCCACTATTTCACAAGCTCTAGCCCCAGAGGCTATAGCAAACAGAAAAATAACCTTTTGGGTTAGATTCTTAAGAGAACAATCTTCATTTTTCACAGATGAGATGTAGTGTAGGACCTTGTCCAAAGACCAAGAGATGGGCTTTGGTGGTACTGCGGGCCTAAGCCTAGCACATGCCTTCGGAATCTTATTAAAGATTTCATTCGCCAGATCCACTTGAAAGGCATATAGGAGAGGCCTAGTCAAGGTTGACTTGCACGTATTTATCGTATTGGCCGCCAGACCTTGGCTATGAAGGTGGACAAAGAAGGACAGACAGAAGTTCATTGAAATTTCTTTCGGTCCTTTTGCTTTCACAAACGCAATCCACTTTTTCCAGGAAGACTCATATTGTCTTCTAGTTGACTTAGCCTTGTATTCTTCTAAGAATTCTATATTGCCTTCTGAGATCCCAAATCTTTTTCTAACCGCTAGAGTAAGAAAATCATGAAATGAAGGGTTTGGGTTCTCTGTGATAAAACGAAGGCAGTTAATTTCTGAACCTTCGGAAATATACCTAGGATCAGAGCTAGGACCAGCCTCATCTAGTCTATCAGCCCCACTAGAGGATCCTCGTATGGGGTTACATATCGAGGTAGTTTCTTGAAGACGCTCGTGACGAAGAGGTCGAATTGCAGTTCCGGGACTTGTTCCCATCTGGGAGGGAATAGGTCTGCGTCCATGGACCATTCCAACTCTATCGGCTTGGACCGAAATAGAGCATCCACTGTCACCTTGTGGATCAGTTGTAAATGAACTGCTGGCAGGTGCCATCCCTTTAAGAAAGGGATGGGTAACTTCACCTAGACTGTATGAGACGTTCAATTGTGACGTCTTATTATCGCTTCGGTGTCCAAGATCAGTCGTAGGAAGTCTGATCTGTGTGGAGGGGGTTTCCCCACTCATGATAGGACCAGCAGAGTCTTGGGACTTTCGTGCTTTAATTTTTGTTAGAGAAGCGATTAAAGAGGGATCGATATCAGTCTTTTTTTATCTCTTCAAGCGTTTGATGCGTATTTTCTCCAGGCTCTTAACGCATCTTTCCGCTGTGCTCTTTGCACTAGGTCTGTCACTATTGCGAACTGGGGAAAGTTTAGCGCTTGTCCTTGTTGGCGTCTTGGAAATCTGACTGATTACCCGAGTCTCTTGACAGGCCTCGCGAGCTCCTTTTATATTCCCAAGGGAAATGAGAGTTGATGTGACTGTGGGCATCAATGGTTTTTCAGCCATTGAAACCCTTGAGCTGGAGAAAGTCGAGAATTCTAGAAGCTTATCTTGCATCCGTGATGTCCCAGGAACCGGGTCATATCCTTGAATGCACATTGGCCAGCCACTTCGGGTGCTGCCCACCCCAGCCTCTCGTTCAGGTATATAAATGCCTGAACCATTTCTAGGCTTGACTTTGACGTGACTAAGTTTGCCAATCCTATGAAGATACTTAGGACTGTGAGTCCGACACGTATCTTTCCTAGGATGAATGTTACTATCTGTAACTTGAATTCTAGATAGGAGGAAGGGGGGTGGTTGACTGGAAGGTTCCGAAGGACACCTTTCAGGTCTAACAAGACTAAAAACACCCCTATTTGGGACACGGTCCATATGTTGGGAAGAATTAACATTCAGAACTTGTAGTTTTCTATGAACTTGTTGAGTGGCGACAAGTTCAGAATGACTCAGAGATTTCTTGAGTCCTTCTCGTGAACACAAAACAGCCTTCCCTGGAACTCGATGGGCTATAGTTTTCTTACCACCTGTATGCTCTATAGCTCTCAGGTATACTCTTCCAGGAGGATTTTGAATTGTAGGAGAAGGTAAGGAAATGATGGTGGGGACATTTCTGTTTCCCATCAAGGGCTCATCTTGAATAGGCTTTGGACCGAAGGATCGAAGGTCCTGCGATCCTGAAGGAATGTTCCTCCTAGCAGAAGCGTCTTCATGCTTCGAATAGTCGGTAGGTTTAGACTTTTGACCATCTGCCTGTGGCATCGTGGTCACTGGAATAGTGGGATGTTGTTGAGCAGCCTGGAAATTTCCAGCATTTTCGATCTTCTTTTTAGGTTGGGGACCCACAACCATGGAAGATTTTCTCTTTGAAAGGATGCCCCATTTTTGAAGAAGACTTATGTTCTCCATGGTGGCGTCCTTAATTACCTTCTTAATTACCTCGTGTGGGAAGAGGTCTTTACCCCAGATGTTGGAAGATATTAGCTTCCTTGTTTCGTGTTTCACTGTTGCAGCAGCTAACACAAGCTCTCTACATGCTCTCCTAGCCTTCATAAAGGCGTAAGGGTCCTTCACTAAGGTAGCCATATGCATTTTGGCTATGACCATGAGCATGTCTGGGGTATTTCCGTAGGTTGAACACAACTCTATGTAGTTTTGTAGAGAAAGGGAAGTCGCAAGTGTCTCCTTTGTCTCTTGTTTATTATGCAAGAGCAGCTCAGATAATTTAGGGAGACAGACATTAAATTGTCGACTTGCAACATCTGTGTCTAACTTTCCTACTGAAAAAGTCAAATGGACTTCCTTCCAATCCTTTTCCTGTCCGGGAAAAGCTGGTGACAGAGGCTTGTACTCTTCGAGTGTGGGACATGGCTTACCCATCTCCACTGCTTTGGCAACAGATATAGATGCCTTCCCCGTAAAGGGGAATGAGAGTGAAGAAGGAGAAAGAAAGGAAGGGTGTCTGTTATTCAGTGAGAATACCTTTGACTCTGAATAACCCGCCTTTTTCAGACTACCTGAGAGGATAGTCTGTGCCTTATCATGGTCGAGAATCATGACCTCCTTTGGTTCCATTCCTTTCCTTGACTTTGGTTCGTACATCAGTCGAACCCAGCTATTAGGGAAAGCATCAAAGCTTGGCCAAAATTGAATTTTGTCCAAAGGAACAGCACCCATTTTTTCTGAGATATAGAGATTGCCATTTAAAATCGGCATCTGCTCTGCAAACCTCCAGGGATTGGTTTTGGAGCATGTTGGTAGGTCTTGATCCATGGGTCGTTTGACTGACCCCTGGGAAGCGACAAGAGAAGCTTTACGAGGCTCTATTTCGTTTTTCTTGCTGCTTTTCATTTTGTTTACGAAAGCTCTCTATCTGATTCTTCAGTTGGATATATATTGTACCATTTTATCCAATAGAGGAGTAGAAGACGAAGATGTCGACATCGATGGCTCTATAGCCGGCATAGGCGGAGGAAATTCCGACACAACATTTTTCTCTTCTACCTTGAGGAATTTCTTGCCCTTAATCCTAAAGGTTTTCTGGCTGTCAGGCACGACTATTTCCTTACTTGCTTTCGGAAATAGTAGCTTACGCATCCAATCATTAGGTAGGAAGGGTCCCGGGGAGATTTTTTGGAAGCCTCTAACCCAGTTGCGTAATTTGTATTGAGCTGTATCCCTAGTCTCCGTACACTTGGGATTTTCAAAACCTTCAGACATTAATGTCCGACATATATTGCAAACCTGTGGGTTCCAATAATGTAGGGATCCGGAAATAATATTGCAGGGGGCATGAAACCTGCAAGTATTATGACCGTAAAAATACTTACTCTTTGCCTTGCAGAGTACTGGAGCACAAGGTATCTGGTGTTCCTCCTGTAAAGAAAGGAAAACCAAATGAGTATACAAAGGATTATCTCCCTGATAATCAACATGCAAAGGTCATCTACAACAGAATAGCTTAGGATAGTAAGCTATAAAGGGATAGTAGGAGATACATACTTGTGTACCCCTGCGAGCAAATGCTGTTACTTCCCCTCAGAATTAACTACAGGGGGGTTCCTCTATTGAGTAACTCCCAGTAGAGGGGCTCTTACCCCTAGGGGTAGAGAAGTACCAATTCACTGTCCCAAAATAATGTTAATACTGTGGGGTCAGGATGACTGATTCTCAATCAGAATATTGAAGAAAACTATTCATTCAATATATGAGCGGTACCAGCGGAATGCTCGTACAAGGGTACTCAAGGTATGTTAGAAATTACTACTGTATAATGGTACTGTAGTTTTCTATTTGCAGTAAGTCTATACTGCAATTTACTGGCTACGGTACATCATGTATTGTAGTCTAGTCATTATGCTGCCTTCATAGTAGCATATGACAGAATGGTCCATCTAGCATGAAGCCAGCTGGACTAGGGAAAATAAAGACATATATTTGGATTTCCCACTCGGCCTATTTGCTGTAGCCATCCTTACAATATTAGAATATAGAGTTTCCTGATCAGGGAGACTCAAGGATAAAGGCTCTACCCTTTAAGGGTTAGGAGTGTATCACTTCTTCCTTGAAGTTATTTAATATTGTAGGGTAATCCAAATACTGATTTCTAATCAGGATATTGAAGAAATCATATTCATTCAATATGGGATTGGGTTCAGCAAATGCCTGTGTTGGATATCCAAGATATATTGGAAATAACTACTAGTATAAAATATATAGTAGTTTTCTATCTGCAGTATATTCTATACTGTAGATATACTGGCTACTTGTATAACATATACTATAGTTCAGCCGGCATGTTGCCGGCATAACTAGGTCTTGCCGGCATATCTAAGAATGTAAAAGTCTCATTTTACTGCCTTTCTTCCGAATAGAAGGTTCCAATGAAAGGGGAAAATGTAACATTCAGGCTTCCATCCAGCTATAGAACTATTGCCAGTAAGGTGCCGCCAATACACTGCCAGCAGACTAGCCTCCGGCAGTATCAGTACAGTCGGCGTGCTGCCATCTAAGTCAGCACTTATCTGTACTGGCCTGGCCGGCGGTAATCCGGCAACAGAACTTGTGAGTAACAGTCCAAGGGAGAGCTGAGGAACCTTGGGGATAGCAAGGGACTTCCCACTCTCAGCCATCATGGCTGCCGGCAGCCGCCAGCCGCCACCAGCCGCCAGCCGCCATCAGCCGCCAACTGCCGGCAGCCGCCAGCTGTTGGCTGCCGACAGTCATCAGCTAATGGTAGGCCATATTGGCTGCCGACAGTCATCGGCTAATGGTAGGGACCATAGCTGCCGACAGATGATGTGGTTGGCGGCAGTATACATTGCCGTCACCCAATGTCATGGCTAGAGAGGGAGTCTGGCCGGCTCCGGCAACCTACCGGCAATGGTAAGGTTGCAAGATGCCGGCCCAAAAGAAAGACAATGGGTCGGCCATCAAAAGTGGACAGAGGGGTAGGGAACAGGGTCCTGTATAGAGTGTGAAAGGAACTGGCAAAATTGTTAGTCCCACCACCTGTTAAAAGAAACTCTGTTTCAGTATCGGCAGAATCCTAGGTGATAGGAGAGTCTCAGTTCTCCATCCTAGAGATTGCCAACACAGTTAAGGGGATGGCGGCATTGCCGCCGCCTCTCAACACAGGAGAAACAGAGTTCCAGTGCCGCGTCCTCTTAGGCAAAAGAGATCACTTTTCAGCCTAGAGGACTGCGGCGTAGGACTAATCTTTTAGTCGCAATGAGAAGGTGATATCCTACCACTACTTCAAGTGCGGCTAGGACGGGCTAACCTCCATTGCCGGCAGCCTAGCCAGCAGCCTAGCCGGCAGGGGAATGATGGTATTCTACAACCCATTCGCCCTGCCGGCAGGTCGCCGACATAAAACTAAATACTCTGAGATTCTGACTAAATCCCAAAACCTGCTGGTATACCACAACCAGCGGTTAAAGGGAAGAGGCAGGAAAAAACCCTAGGTTAGTCATGTCTGAATAAAATTCAAGGCACGGCTATTAGGGTTGTAGCCTGAAGCTACACTCAGAGGGAAAGAGATTAACCTTAAATCTCCGAAGAGACTTGTAATGTTTCATATAATTCTAGGAGGTATCAGTCTCCGCTGAATTGAAAAAAATCAATACACAAGGGTAACCGGGGGATGTCTGAGCGTATAGTAAAACGCCGAGGTTAGGTTACCTAAGCTAGACGAGATCTCGGTTACCTAAGTTACCGAAACTCTAACAATACGATTGACAGAGAAAGGAAAATTTTGCACATTATCAAATCTTTACGAGAATAATTTCCTAAAAAGATAAATAATTAAAATAATTAAATAAAGCTATTTAAACTGGAAGTCGTTCTGCTATCTAAATAACACATGCCTAACGACCGACGGCGCCCATGGCGCCTCCAGTAACTGGCCTAGCTCTTAGGCACAATAAAATACTCTAATTTCATTGTGAAACAGGAGCTAAAATATACTCATGGTAAAGACCCAATACTCAACTTTCCAAAGGTGGAAGAAGATGGAGAAAGCATAATTATAATCCTTTAAAACGATCGAAAAGTTAGATCAGCAGGGAATACCACCGAGCGAAATGGCTACAAAATAAGGAATGTCTGCCATCGTGGGAATAGCACTGTTGTCATTCTCAATAGTAATACGAGAACAGGGGTAGCCTTGATACGGCTCCCTTTTATTTTGCCACACCTCCCCGAAGCGAAAACGCTATTAGGGGTGCAGATTGCTATGTGGCGTGTCAAGAATACGTCCTCTGATATTATGCGATATCCTTGAGAGAAAATTTAAGGATATTTGCGCCAGGAGTTAGAATTCTGGATACCTAAAGGTAAAATTCTCTGGGAATATCACTGTAGTACATATATCCCTTAGGAAGCTACGTTAAGGAACTTCCATCAGGACGGCATGGCTTGAGCCCAAAAAAGAACTGTATTTGTTAACAATAGGCTCAAACGCATACAGAGGATATGTGAGCAGATTCCAATAGTGTTTAACTATATTGCAGGTATCAACAATCCTGCAGATTGTACTACTCGTCCGGTTTCCAGGAAGGTCTTGTCCCGTACTAACTATTGTTGTGGTCCAAATTATGAGTATTTTGAAGAAACGAAGGTTCAGGAAGAGGTATTAAGGTTACCTAGCATGCCGGTTAAAGAATTTGGCGTTTCTGTTAACCAAGCAGCAGAAAACCTAGTAACAGATCATTTGGTTCCAGTGGATAGATTTTCTAATTTGACTAAACTAGTAAAAGTACATCCTAAAGTTTTAATGGTAGTGAATAAGTGGAAAACTGCCCTTTCTAAAAATAGTTGTTATTTCATCTTTGGAAATAAAGCCCCCAAGTTTTAATTATTTATGAACTGGCAATGCAACACATTATAAGCAAAGAGCAAAAGCTCAGATTTCCAGAAGTTGTGGAGTTTTTTCGAAGAAACCAATGTCCTAAAAAGGATATCCCTGACCTAGTTTCTCAGCTGAATATCTACCCTGACAGGAATAATGTTTTGAGAGTACATGGGAAATTTGATAGACCTAATTCTCACAGGGTGTTCTTCCCAGTGCTACTACCTAAAGATAGTTTATTAACTTCATTGATTGCTAGGGATGCCCACATAAAGCTAGGACATGTAGGATATTATGGGGTACTGAATTTATTGAGAAAACATTATTACATACCACACATATTTTCTGTTGCAAAGAAGTCTGTTAGCTCTTGCATTATTTGTAAAAGATACAATCAAAGACCTGTACGACTGAACCAGTCTCCATACAGATTATTTAGATTGGAACCCTCTGATACTCCTTTTGGTTATCTATATTTGGATTATTGTGGGCCTTTTAATGGCAAACTGTCAGATGGTCGTAGGAAGGTTTGGATATTGTGTTTTTCTTGTATGTACACTAGAGCCTTTAATTTGCATGTAGGTTATGATATGTCCGTATCAGAATTTTTAAGGGCATTTATGATACATGTATTTGAGTTTGGATTACCCCAGTTAGTTATTAGTGATTTGGGGACTCAGATTGTAGCTGCTGGAAATGAAATAATTGATTTTCTTAACGATCCACAGACGGATGAGTATTTGAAGGAGAATGGCATTAATAAGATTAAGTTTGAGAGTTACTTTAAAGTGTGTAGTTCCCTTGGCTCTCTGGTTGAAACTTCAGTAAAAATGAAAAAACAAATGATAAATAAGAGCATCGGGACTAATATTCTTGAAGTGAGAGATTTTGATTTTTTGCTATGTCAAGTTAGAAGTTTGGTTAATAAGAGACCCATTGCATTTAAGGAATCTTTGAGAGATCAGGACCTTCATACACTAAGTCCCATAGCTCCAGAGATGCTGCTTAGAGGCTATGAAATTGTGACTGTCAATTTGATCCCAGAATTACAACCCTTGCCTGAGTTGGATGAATATTCAGACGGTACGTCCCCGTCTGATTTGTTGAAAGATAAATATACCAAAATTAGGAAAGTTAGGCATAGACTGTTTGACTTAGATCAGAGCGAGTTTATGTCTACTTTGTTGAGTCAGGCAATAGACATCAAAGACAGATATAAACCCTGCAAGCATGATAAAACAGGTGTTGGTGATATAGTGCTTATAAAAGATGCTAATAAGGCTGTAAACTTTCCAATGGGAATTGTTAAGCAGATAATCACCAATAATGAAGGAGAGACAACTGGTGCGGTTGTCCTGAAGGGTAGAACAGCAGAATTAACTAAAAGACATGTGAGTTGCCTGATACCTTTATTGTTATTTGAAAATTCTTCTGAATATAAAGACTTAGCAGGTGACCTTCCTAAGATTAGCACCGAATTATCAGTTAGACCCAAAAGTACTAGGAAGGCTGCTTTGGAATCTATCAAAAAGACCAAAGACATTTTGTCTAACGATTGATTGAATCTTGCGGTCTTGTTAAATTTGTAAATATTTGTGGTTATTTGTATATATTGGTAGTGATTATTTTTCTTTTTGTTGTCTTTATGTATGCATTTATATTTTTTTAACAATTTTTTTCTGGAAATTGTTAAACCTTGTAGGGGGAATGTTAGAAAATATATTATCACGATTGTTTCTTATGGTTGAATGCGAGGAAACTGAAGTTTATTCATAAGTTTATGATGGGTATTTGACCACCTTATTTCATGTGAATTGGTTTCCTCCCATTCCCTTGGAATTAAGAAGGAAATGGATACTGTTTGCTTGTTGTTGCTACTCACAGGAGAACAGCCATACTACGGTTGCTTTGGGCAAATAAAGTTACGACGCAAGGCAGGCAAGAAGTGAATGCAGAGTTGGAGTGTGGCGTTGAGAGAGTAAACGTCAAGAAACCAACGCTCTCATACTGGGTGTTTTTTTTTTTTTTCTATGTACGTCTTCACGCTGATTATAAATTGGATATGTTGTTTCGCCTAATTGCATATAAATGGATTGTTTTTAACATGGAAGAATAAAGCCATCGGTGCCGCCCCGGACGGAAGCTACTGTTGCCGACTATCATTCACATACTAAACGTCGAGATCAACCAAGTGGCACCAAGGATGATTTATAAGGTTGGTCATTAATGATAGCGATCATCTCAATGTAATTATGTACTCTTGACAAGCTAAATGTTTTGCATAATTTACTTCGGTGTCTTAGCAGTTAGCCTCAAGAAATTCTTGAGTTTTTTCAACTTAGTTTCATCAGTTGGGTGGAATTCAATGTTTGTAGCCTTCGAGTTAAACTGTTTTTTATTCAGTATTGTTTAGTGTGTTGAGACAGCTCCCTGTTACTGCACACGTTGTTACATAGTTTTTCTTCATATTTTGGGGTTTGTGAGTAGTATTCCACCTTATTTTTTTTTTTGTACATTGTCTAATGAAGGTAACTTTTTTGTACTCTCGGGAAATCTTGGTGAACAGTTGGTTGGGAACATTCGAGCAATTAAGGAAGACCATATTAATTCATCGTGATAGAAAGGAGGAAATAAAATTTGTATTTTAGTATAGCGAATTTTTCTTATCCCAACCACCTTAGTTGTCTACCTGTTGGAATGATATATATATATTCAAAGTTTTTCCAAGATTTGTAACTTGTTCTGGAACACCCGACGTTAAAGATGTTTTTCATAAGTGTAAAACCGTACGCCAATCTCTCTCTCTCTCTCTCTCTCTCTCTCTCTCTCTCTCTCTCTCTCTCTCTCTCTCTCTCTCTCTCTCTCTCTCTCTCTCTTGAATTAATTCAGTCTTTTTTTTAGAAACTGATTGGCATACATGTTAGTTCAGGGAATCAATATCTTGAAATGTTCACTCTATTTCTTCCTTATAGGGAGAGAAAATGCAGCCAACTAGTTAGGCTACACCTGATGACAACGATGTTGATGATGTTATTATTTGCCAGAGAGTACTAGATTGGATCTCTCTCTCTCTCTCTCTCTCTCTCTCTCTCTCTCTCTCTCTCTCTCTCTCTCTCTCGGGTTGTGGATCATTTTTCCTTTGCCTAAACATATAACGAATAGTCTGGCCTATTCATTCATATTCTCCATTGTCCCCATACACCTGACAACACTGAGATTTCCAAATTATTCTTCTTCTCTCATGGGATTAACTATTGGACTGTAATTGTTCAGTGGCTATTTACCTCTTGGAAGGGTAGAAGAAACTCTTCAGCTATGGTATACAGCTCTTCTAAGATAAGGACACTCCAAAATCAAAACATTGTTCTCTAGTCTTAGGTAGTGCCATAACTTATATACCAAGATCTTCCACTGTCTTTGGGCAGAGTTCTCTTGCTTGAAGGTACACACACTGTTCTAAATAATTTATCTTCCTGAAGATTTTGTAGTTCATATATGAAGCATTTATTTAAAAGTTGTTACTGTTCTTTAAATATTCTGAATTAATTGTTCATTGCTCATAATGTAGTTTGTTTATTTCATTATTTCCTTTCCTTACTGGATTATTTTCCCTGTTGGAGCCATTGGACTTATAGTATCCTGCTTTTCCAATTATGTTGTAGTTTAGCTAGTAATGGTAATAATGATAATATCAATATAAGTGATAATAATAATAATAATAATAATAATAATAATAATAATAATAATAATAATAATAATAATAATAATAATAATAGTAATATTAATAATAATCATAATAATATATTTATACACATAAATGATTTAAAAACCCATATATATATATATATATATATATATATATATATATATATATATATATATATATATATATATATATATATATATATATATATACTGTATGTATATGATAAATTTTGCACATTTAAACGTGTTTTTCATATTCCAAATAACCCATATATATTAACACATTAAAATCAGGATTCTCTTAACAACCTCGGGATCAGAGCCAAAGGCGAAATCACTCAAAGACTATAGTATCTGTCCGGCGGGGCTTCGAACCGTGGTCCAGGATACTTGTGTGACATTGACCATACCACTCAACCACAAAGAAAGATAAAAGTCAATGACAATTCTTCTGTACATATACCTGTAGAATTTAGATTTTTTGTACTTAGAATTGAAATCAACCCATCTTCACCATCGTAGCTAATTCGACGGGTATATGTACAGAAGAATTATCACTGACTTTTATCTTTCTTCGTGGCTGAGTGGTATGGTCAATGTTACACAAGTATCCTGGACCAGGGTTCGAAGCCCAGCCGGACAGATACTATAGGCTTTGAGTGATTTCGCCTGGGGCTCTGATGCCGAGGTTGTTAAGAGAATCCAGACTTTAATGTGTTAATATAGTGTATATGGCTTATTTGAGATATATATTTGTGCATATGTGTGTATATATATAAATGTATATATATATATATATATATATATATATATATATATATATATATATATATATATATATATATATATATATATATATATATTCAAATAAGCCATATATATTTTTTATACATTAATGTCTGGATTCTCTTAACGACCTTGGGATCAGAGCCCCAGGCGAAATCACACAAAGACAAGAGCTTGGCTCCGGCCGGGAATCGAACCCTGGTCGGCAAGCTTGTATAGACAGTGACTAAGCCACTTGGCCACGAAGAAAGATCCAGACATTAATGTATCAAAAATATATATGGCTTATTTGAATATGAAAAACACGTTAAAAAATGTGCAAAATTTATCATATATACATATATATATATATATATATATATATATATATATATATATATATATATATATATATATATATATGTATATATATATATATATATATATATATATATATATATATATATATACATATATATATATATATATATATATATATATGTATATATATATATATATATATATATGTATATATATATATATATATATATATATATATATATATATATATATATATATACATATATATATATATATATATATATATATATATATATATATATGTATACATTATTACTAGCTAAGCTACAACCCTAGTTGGAAAGGCAAGATGCTATAAGCCCAAGGGCTCCAACAGGGAAAAATAGCCCAGTGAGGAAAGGAAATAGGGAAATAAAAAAACGATATAAGAAGTAATGAACATGAAAATAAAATATTTTAAAAACATTAACATCAAAACAGATATTTGATTTATAGACTATAAAAGGACTTATGCAAGCCTGTTCAACTTAAAAACATTTGCTTGGAGTTTGAACTTTTGAAGTTTTACTGAATCAACTACCCGATTAGGAACAATTCCACAACTTGATCAAAGCTGGAATAAAACTTCTAGAGTACTGGGTAGTATTGAGCCTCATGATGGAGAAGGTCTGACTATTAGAATTAACTGCATACCTGGTATTACGAACAGGATGGAACTGTCCGGGAAGATGTGAATTTAGAGGATGGTCAGAATTATATAAAATCTTACACAACATACCTAATGAACTAATTGAACGACGGTGCCAGAGATTAATATCTAGATCAGGAATAAGAAATTTAATAGACCGTAAGTTCCTGTCCAACAAATTAATATGAAAATCAGCAGCTGAAGACCACACAGGAGAACAATACTCGAAACAAGGTAAAATGAAAGAATTAAAACACTTCTTCAGAATAGATTGGTCACCAAAAATCTTGAAAGACTTTCAATAAGGCAATTTTTTGCGCAATTGAAGAAGACACAAAACTAATGTGTTTCTCAAAAGTAAATTTGCTGTCGAAAATCACACCTGAAATTTGAAAATAGTCATACGAGGTTAAAGAAACATTATCAATACTGAGATCCGGATGTTGAGAAACCACGGTCCTTGACCTACTTACAATCATACTTTGAGTTTTGTTAGGATTTAACTTCATACCCCATAATTTGCACCATGCACTAATTTTAGCTACATCTCTATTAAGGGATTCATCAACCCCAGATCTACTTTCAGGATATGGAATTGATGCAAAGAGAGTAGCATCATCTGCATGTACAACAAGCTTATTTTCTAGACCAAAGCACATGTTATGTGTATATAGTATGAAAAGTAATGGGCCAAGAACACTACCCAGAGAAACACCAGACATCACATTCCTATACTCTCTAGGGTGCCCATCAATTGCAATGGATAAGGATAGGGAAGTGGGGAATATGGGATAAGGAAGAGTACCCCTGGATACAATCCAGTTTATAGTGCGAAGGCAGGTACTTGGGATGGGAAGGAATAAGGAAAAAGAGAGAAAGAGAAGTACAGGAGGAGAATAAAAGAGAGGGGCAGACCCTCGTGCTATGTTGAGTTAATTTAGGAGCCACCTGCAAGTACAGGTGGCTAAGAGTGAAAAGAAAAGAAAAGGACAAGCAGGGAGAGGAAGGGTTTTTTGGTTCACGGAGTCTAGCCCTAATGCAAGTTGACTGCCTGTCTGACACTATTTGATGGTAAAAAAGTTATGATGGCAAATGGGTAATGAAGTTTTTATTGAATAATGATTTGATTTATTAATTAAGATATTTATTTGTATTTATTTTAATCAGTTGAGATATATCTTGGCTGGGGGGATCACAATTGACTTTAGGATCTAGTCTCCTCCACTAGTCATGATCCCGAGTATGTTCGATGGAGAGAGTCCTTGTTACCGTGCTTAGGTTGTCATCGTCAGTAGCTAATTTATCCAAAGCTTTTTGGCTAAGTCTGTGGAACCTGACAGTTAGGGGCTCCAACTTGGAATGTTGATGAAGTTCTTGAATTTTATTGTAATATGGAGGACCCTCTTTATAAGCTCGCCTCAACGCTTTATTTTGTACTGCTTGCATTTTATTCATTGATGATTCGCTGAGAGCTCCAAATATTATTGTTGGGTACTCTAATTGTGGTCTTACTAAGGATTTATAAAGTCTAAGTTGGGTTTTGGTTGATAGATCTTTAAACCTTCTAATCTATTGAGCGCCATCCTAGAAACAGTTATTCTTTCTTCAACATGAGGAAGGATACTAGAACGTTTAAAGTTACACCCAAGTATTAGTGCTTTACATTTAAATGGGATACAGACGTTATCTACTATAATTTCCGTGGTATTGTTGGCTGATATTGATAGAAGTTGTATTTTATTGATATTTGTGGTTATTTTCCATTTCTTTTCAAAGTTATTAATTTTCTGTAATTCACAGACAGTCTTTCTCTGTAGCCTTAATTTATTTTTTTTTAGGATAAGTAATTACTAAGGGTATGATCGTCTGCAAACATGATTTGGAGGCAACCTTCTACAGGGGGAGGGGTATCTTTAATATAGAAGTTATATAGTGTAGGGGAGAGAACACTGCCCTAAGGAACTCCTGGAAGCCGTTGAAAATGTGGCCCTATGAAATCTTTGATTTTAATCATTGCAACCCGGCTATCTAAGAAATTGCATAGCATCCTGGTTGCTAAAGCTGGTAACTGTGCATTCAATAATTTGTACTTTAAACCTTCATGCCAGACTTTATCAAAAGCCCGGCTGACATCTCTTGAGATCAGGTTACAACCACAACCTAGACTTTTCTTAACTGTGATAAATTCATATAGCCTGGCTAATGCCAGTTGAGTCCCTTTGCCATGGGTAAACCCATATTGGTTGTTATTTTTGAGGAGATTGTCATAAAGGAACTCTTCAAACCCTACTTTTATGATCTTTTCAAGTATCTTCCCAGGCGTCTCTAATAGGGATATTGGTCTATAGTTAGAGACTGAAGTTAGATCTTTGCCCTTTTTCCCCACAAACGGAAGTAATGCTCTTTTAAGAAATTCTTGCCAGTACCCCATACTTAAAGTTTCATTGAAAATGTTACAAAGAAAGGCGAGCATTGAATGTGGTAGATTTTTAAGAATAATTTTATTGACTTGAGATTGGCCTGGAGCTTTGTTTTTAAAACTTTTTATCACCTTGATAATATCTTGGAGTTGAATTGGTTTCAGAAAGGTGTCATCTTCATCAAGCCTCTCAAGATCTGCTGTATCATAAGGTATTATACGATCAGAATGTTCACAGATTGTCTCCATGACATGTTGCTCGTGTTGTTCGTCAAACCTACGATTCTCTTCTGGGTCTATTCTAAAGATATTAGACCACAAGTTTCTGAAAA
The DNA here is from genome assembly GCF_036898095.1 of Palaemon carinicauda. NCBI lineage: Eukaryota > Metazoa > Arthropoda > Malacostraca > Decapoda > Palaemonidae > Palaemon > Palaemon carinicauda. Next base: position 139,096,321 of record NC_090729.1, read on the forward strand.
CCACCTCTTGATCTTGGGGAGAATAGATTTTCTCATTGTTATTACTGATGTAGGCTATTGGTTGAGAAGATGAACCTAAAAGATTCCTAATCATTCTCCAAAATTTGCCTGGGTCTTTATAAGATTCTTCACATTTATTCAAAAGAGTGTCCTAGGTTGAATTAATAAGCTCAATAGATTCAATTTTGATACGTTCTTGTATATAGAGGAGGAGTAGAAGTTAGTAAAAGAAAATTTTGTTGGGATTGCAAGTGATGTGTGTGGCAAGAAGGTTGTTGGAGGCAGCATGAGGAAGGGCATTGAATGGTGGAATGAAGGAGTGAAGGTAAAAGTGGAAGAGAAAAAGAGGGCTTTTGAAGAATGGCTGCAGAGTAATAGTATAGAGAAGTATGAAAAATATGAAGAGAAAAATGTGGAAGTAAAGCGCAAGGTACGTGAGGCAAAGAGGGTAGCTGACCTGAGGTGGGGTCAGGGATTGGGTCATTCATATGAAGAGAATAAGAATTTGTTTTGAAAAGAAGTGAAGAGAGTAAGGAAGGCTGGCTCAAGAATTGAAGAGACAGTGAAAGATGGAAATGGAAGGTTGTTAAAAGGAGAGGAGGCAAGGAAAAGATAGGCGGAATATTTTGAAAATTTAGTGTATGTTGAGGATAATAGGGAGGCAGATATAATTGCTGTTGCAGGTATTGAGGTGCCAGTGATGGGAGATGAGAATGAGAGACTGAATCCTAGGTAGGAGGAGAGTTGGCGATTGATCGGAATGTACCAATAGGCATCTGCCATGTCTATGGAGACTGTATGCCCTTTTGGGCAATAGGGTCCTTATGTGTTGTTAAAGGGTCATCATCTTGAACTTGTCGTTTTCTATGAACTTGTTGAGTGGCGACAAATCCAGAATGACTCTGAGTTTGTCCGAGTCCTTCTTGGGAACACAAAACAGCCTTCCTTGGAATTTGATGGACTTTGCCCTCCTTATCACCCGTTTGCTCAAGAGTTCTCGGTATATTCTTCCAGAGCGGGGGTGGAGTGTTAGAAGAATTGAGGAAATGATGTTTGAGATGTCTTCCAGCTCCAACCTTCGTCCGTTCTTGATTAGGCTGTGGGCCAAGGGATCGAAGGTCCAACGATCCTGGAATAGTCGGAGTCTTCCTCCTACCGGAAACATCTCATTGCTTCTGGTTTCCGGAGGGCTTGCCTCCTTGACCGCGTCCTCCCCTACCCACTCTTCCTCTCGAGGGACATCTAGTATATAGTATTTATAATAATGTTAATATAATGATTTATTCTAATAATAATAATATTAATATCAATATTGATATTAATAATAATAATAATAATAATAATAATAATAATAATAATAATAATCTTATCACACTAATATTATTGATAATATAATAAGGAAATTAATAATAACGTTGATATCAATATTTATATTATATTATAATTTTGATAATATTATGATTTCTATTATTATTAAACTTATTAACATTAATATTAAGAGTAATAGTAATATTGCTATTATTAGTAGTATTAATATCAATATTAACATCAATATTAACTTTAATAATATTTTCAATACTAATACTAATACTAATATTATGATTAATATTAACATCAATATTAATATTATCATTCATATTAATACAAATATTACTAATAATATTATAAATGATAACAATAATATTAGTAATGATATGATTGATATTAATTATTATTATTTTATTATTATTATTATCATTATTACTATTATTATTATTATCATTATCATTATTATTATTATTATTATTATTATTATTATTATTAATAATAATAATATTATTATTATTATTATTATTATCATTATTATTATTATTATTATTATTATTAATATTATTATAATAATATTAATATCAATATTGATATTAATATTATTATTATTAGAATAAATCATTATATTAACATTATTATAAATACTATATATTAATATTAACAAAATAATTATGTTATTAATAAAAACGCTATTATTATGAATATTAAATAGAGTATTAATATTAATATAATATGGTCAATAATAATCTTAATATTATTATTAATATTATAATCTACCCTGAGAAAATTGTTGGTAGTATTATCAATTTAAATATTGATATTTATATTAATATTGTTTATTTATATTAATATTAATATCATCATAAAAATCATTATCATTATTAATAATAATAATATTAATATTATTATTGATTTCAATATCATTAATAATATCAATATTGATAGTTATGATAATATGGATATGAATATGATTATATATATGAATATGAATATTATTATTGATATTGATGTCAATATTATTATCAGTATCATTATTATTATTAATATTAACATTAGTATTGATCTCAATCATATAATTATTATTATTATTATTATTATTATTATTATTATTATTATTATTATTATCATTATTATTATTATTATTATTATTAATGTTAATATTATTATTATTGTTTATATTAATAAAATTGATATTAAGAGTAATCTTATTATTGATACTAATATTAATAAAAAATAATATCAATATCATAAATATCAATAATATTAATAATAATAATATCAATGGTAACATTACTATTATTAATATTATTATTAATAATAGTAATAATATTGATATTAATAAAAATGGTATTAGTATTCCTCATAATACTAATCTTACTATGAGTGGATATGAATGTGTTGAGAGAATGAAAAATGGCTGTCTGCTAAAGAAGGTGATGAATGCAAGAGTTGATGAGAGAAGTACAAGAGGAAGGCCAAGGTTTGGGTGGATGGATGGAGTGAAGAAAGCACTGGGTGATAGGATGATAGATGTGAGAGAGGCAAGAGAGCGATTGTGATGTAGTTCCGGTAGGCCCTGCGGCTTCCTCCGGTGCCTTAGATGACCGCGGAGGTAACAGCAGTAGGGGATTCAGCATTATGAAGCTTCATCTGTGGTGGTTAACAGGGGAGGGTGGGCTGTGGCACCCTAGCAGTACCAGCTGAACTCGGTTGAGTCCCTTGTCAGGCTGGGAGGAACGTAGAGAGTAGAGGTCTCCTTTTTTTGTTTTGTTTCATTTGTTGATGTCCGCCTTGGTATATGTATGTATGTGACTATGATTATTACTATTATTATTAATATTAATATCAATGATAATATAGATATCAATATTTATATAAAAAATAATATTAATATTGATAATAATGTTAATAATGATATTTATATTAATATTAATATGATTATTATTATTAATATTAATATAAATATTGATATTAACAAAATCAATGATTTTATATTAATAATAATATTTCCTATTGATATTGATAATAATAATAACATTAACAATATTATTACTATTATTATTATTATTATTATTATTATTAATATCAACAATATATATATATAATATTATTAAAATAAAATATAATAATATTAATATCAATAATAATATTATAATCAATAGTAATATTATAATTTAGATTTATAATATTAATTTTATATTGATAATAATATCAATATCAATGTTAAAATTAATATTAGTATAAATAATAATAATTTCATTGATACTATTAAAAATAATTATATTACCACTAATATTCATGTTGATATTAATATCAACATTAATATTAATATAAATATAAATAATATCATTATTTATAATAATATTAATATTATTTTTAATATTAATATTAATATTGATATCAATATTACTATTAATAATCATATTCATACTAATATTAATGTCAATATCAATATTAAAATCAATATTAATGCCAATGTCATTATTATTATTATTATTATTATTATTATTATTGATATTGATATTAATCTCCATATTGATATTGATATATGTATTAATATCAATATTATTATTTATATTAACATTAATAAGATTATTGATAACAATATTAATGTTAGTATAATAATAATATAATATCAATAATAACAATAATAATAATATTATCAATAATCTTATTAATAAAGGTAATATTCATATTATTATTAATGATATTATTAATATCAATGAAAATTTTGATATCGCTATATATAAATATATATATTGTATAATAATATTAATATTATCAATAATCTTATTAATAAAGGTAATATTCATATTGTTATTAATGATATTATCAATATCAATGAAAATTTTGATATCGATATATATAAAAATATATATTAATAACAATATTATTAAGATTAATATTAATATTATTAATATTGATATTAGTATTAACAATATCAAAATTATTATTACCATTATTTAGATTATCAATAATATTAATATTATTATAGTTAATATCAATATTAGTAATATTAATATAATTATTATGAATAATATTCCTAATAATATTAATTTTATATTATTATTATAATAACACTCATATCATTAATGTTGATATTAGTATTAGTAAAAATATATAATCAATATTAATCTTATGATAATATTAATACTATTATTAGTTATACTAATAATATTATTATCAAAAATATTAATATTGATATTAGTATTAATGATATTAATATTATCATCATTATAAATATTGATATTAATATTAATGATATTAATAACATTAATACTAATATTAATGTTATTATTTGTGTTAATATTAATAATATTAATGAGAATATTAATATTAATATGAATACGAATATGAATATGAATATGAATATGATCATGATTAATAATATTGATAATATTAATATTGATATTAATATTGTTAATATTATTATTATTATTATTATTATTATTATTAATAATAATAATAATAATAATAATAATAATAATAATAATAATGATAATAATAATAATAATAATAATATCAATAATAATATTAATAATAATAATGATAATAATAATAATGATAATAATAATAATAATAATAAAAGAAAATTAATAATAATAGTAATAAATATATATATATATATATATATATATATATATATATTAATGATAGTAATCAATATAATTGATATTATGAATATTAATATTGATAATGATATTATTTACATCAATAATAATATTAATAGTGTTAATATCAATATCAATATCAATATTGTTGTTGATAGTATAAAAATTATTAGTATTAATATCCATATTAATAATATTAATGGTAATATTGGTATTAATATTATCAATAACAATAATGTTAATATTAACATCAATAATAATATCATTATTTTTAGTATTAGAATTATAAATAATGGTAATATCAATATCAATATTAATCCTAATATTAATATTATTATTAATATTAAAGATATTAACTATATTATTATTGATGTTAATATTAATAACAATAGTAATAATAGTATTATTAATATTATTAACAATATTAATATTAATTTTGATATGATTATTTATTATAATATTGATATTGATGATATTATTGTGAATAATAATATTAACATTAATTTTATTCTTCATATTATTGATATCAATATTAATATAATAAAGATATTCTTCATATTAATATTATCAATATCAATGTTAATAATAATAATAATAATAATAATAATAATAATAATAATGACGATAATAATAATAATAACAATAATAATAATGATAATAATAATAATAATATTGATATTGAAAATAATATTAATATTAATAATATTATTAGTATTACCATCAACTTTAACATTAACATAACTATGTTAACAATAATATTGATAATAACATTAATAATAATAATAATAATAATAATAATAATAATAATAATAATAATATTAACATGAACATTAACATTGTCATTATTATTTATATCAATAATGATATCAATATTAATACTAATATTAACATTAATATTGATATGAAAATTGATATTATTATTGATATTAATATCAAATATCTAAATCAAAATAAATATAAGTATCAATTAAATATTAAAATTAGTATCAATATTAATATTATTATTAACCTATTAATATTATTATTAATAGTAATATTAATATTAATATTATTATCAATATTAATAATAATATTAATATTAATATCAATATTAATAATAGTATTATCATTATTGTTAATAATAATATTGATATCAATTTTAATATTATAATGATATGAATACTAATACTAATAATGATATATTAATAATATCAATATCAATATAAATACTAATATTCGAATTATTACATTAATTTTAACATCAACATTAACATTAACATTAATTTAAATATCAATATCAACAGCAATATCAAAATCAATATCAATATCTATATCAATGACAATATAAATATAAATATGAATATGAATATGAATATAAATATAAATATAGATATAAATACAAATATAAATACAAATACAAATATAAATATAAATATAAATATAAATGAAAATATAAATATAAATATTTATATTTATATTTATTTTTATATTTATATATACATTTATATTTATTTTTACATGTATATTTATATATATGTTATTATAGTTATAAATACAAATATAAATATATATATATGAAAATTAATATAAATATGAATATAAATATTTGTATTCATAATAATATTTGTATTCATAATAATATTAATATTGATATTATTATCATTACTAATATTGATATTAATATTAATAATAATATTTTTATTAATATTAATATCAATATTAATAATGATGATAATGTTAATAGTAATATTAATACTGATATGAATATTACTGCTAATAAATGTATAATAATAATAATAATAATAATAATAATAATAAAAAATATTATTAATATTATTATCAATATTATCATTAATATCATTATTAATATTGAAATCAATATAGATAGCTATATTACTATTAACGTTGATCTTAATATTAATTTTAGAATTAATAATAATAATAATAATAATAATAATAATAATAATAATAATAATAATATCAACATCAACATCAAAAACAACATCAACTTCAACATCAATATCAATATTAATAATATCAAAATTAGTATTAATATTGATATAGCTATTAATATTAATTTTAATATCAGTAATGATATCAATAATATTTTTATTAATAATAACTATTATGATAATACTAATATTATCATTAATATCGCTATTATTAATAATATTAATATTAATATTAAGATTGGTAATAATATTAATAGTAATATCAATATTATTATCAATATTAATATATATTATTATTATTGGTATTATTAATATGTATTTTCATATTTCTTCGAACAATAATAAAAAATTATATAAATATTATAATATAAATATTATATAAATCAAATCTTTATTAATAATAAAAACAATGCTATGAAAAATATTAATATCATCATTATCACTGGTATTGATATTTTCTTACTAATATTATTATCAATGTTAATAATAATGTTACTATTATGAATATTATTCATATTAATATTATTATTTTAGTATAGATATTATCAATATCATTATTGATAATATAAATATCAATATTTTTATTATAATTTATATTGATATTAAAATAATCAATACTAACATGTTGAATATTATTAAAGATATTATTAATACTTTTAATATCTACATCAATAATATCCTTATTAATAATTTTATCCATATTATTATTATTATTATTATTATTATTATTATTATTATTATTATTATTATTATCATAAGTAGTAGCAGTATTCATATTATTCATATTATTATTATTATTATTATTATTATTATTATTATTGTAGTTGTTGTTGTTGTTGTTGTTACTACTACTACTACTACTACTACTACTACTACTACTACTATTATTATTATTATTATTATTATTATTATTATTACTATTATTATTATTATATCATCATTAGTTTCCTTATTATCATTATTATTATCATTATTCTCATTAATATTGATATCAACATTGATATTAATATTAATAATAATATATTTATTATTAACATTAACATTAAAATATGAATAATTTTACTATTACGTATATTAATAATATCAATATTCTATTATCAATAATATCAATATCATTAATAACATTAAATATATGCATATATATATACACACACACACATATATATATATATATATATATATATATATATATATATATATATATATTAACATTAATAATATCAATATAAAATAAAACAATAATAATATCAATATTATTAATACTATTAATTTCATTATTATCAATTTCAAAATATTTTTACTAGTAATAATATTATCAATTATAATTTTTATTATAATAATAATAATAATAATAATTATTATTATTATTATTATTATTATTAATACTAATAATAATATTTATATTAATAATTAGAATATCAATAAATATCAATAATATTAATATTATCAATATTAATATTTTAATTGATATTATTAAAATAATATCATTATCATCAATAATACCAATATTACTGATATTATTACCATTAGCAATATTATTGATATTTATATATTATCATTATAAATATTTTCAATATTAATAATATTTATAATATTAGATATATTAATATAAATATATATTAATAATATTGATAATACGGATATTAATGTTACTAGTATTAGTAATGTTATCAATGATATAATGATATTACTATGAATAATATTCTTATTATTAATATTAATTTCACTAATATTAATATTATTAATGATAATACTTTTACTACCAATATTAATATTATTGATATCAATATTTTTATATAATTAGTATTATTGAAACTATTATTGATATTGTTAATATTGATATTTTTGATATGACCATTAATAACTGTCAATATCAATACTTCTAATTTCACATAAATATTACACATATTTATAATATTATTATTAATAATAGTAATAATAATAATAACAATGATATTAATAATAATAATAATAATAATAATAATAATAATAATATAGCTAATATAAATAACATATACAATTCTAACATTACTATTTATAAAAAGTATTACTATTATCAATGTTAATATTGATATTATGAATATGGATATCATTAGTATTAATATTACTAATATCAATAATATTATTATTAATATCAATATCAATATTATATTAACATTCATAATATCAATATTATTAACATTTATATTATTATTAATAATAATGCTATGATTATCAATATTACTATTATTAATAACATTAATAGTAATAATAACATTATTAATATTAATTATATTAACAATATCAATATTATTATCAATATTAATCTTATTTCTCACCTTTCTTACCAAGTGGCAGTTAGGCTTTTCAAGCCTGTCAGTCTCCCTGCTTCAAAAACTGTCTCCCCTGCTGACGATCTTCATATAGCTTCTATTCTTAAATCACTTAGAAATTCTAACAACAATTTTATTGATATTAATGATATAAATATTTATAATAATTAAAACTAATAATAATAATATTAATAATAATATGATTAATAATAATCAAACTATTAATATTCATGATAATATTAATTTTGATAATATCTATGCAAATGTAAATAATATTAATAATATCGATAATGATAAAAATATTAATATGAAAATCAATATTATTAGTATTGATATTATCAATAATAATATCAATAATATTATTGTTAATAATAATATCATTAATATCAATATTAATAATGATATTAACAATAATATCAAACATTAATATTAACATTATTAATATTAATATTTACATTATGATTATTATCAAGTATATTATAAATAATATTAGTATTAGTATCAATAATATTTATTTTATCATTAATGTTATTAATATTAATAAAATCAATATTAATATTATTATTACCGATATTATTGATATATATATATATATATATATATATATATATATATATATATATATATATATATATATATCAATAATTGTAATATTATTATTAATAATATTATGAAAATATTATTGATAAGAATATTAACATTGTTAATTTAAATAATAATATTAATATTAATAATATTAATAACATTATTTATAACTATATTGATATTATGATTATTATTAATACTGATATTAGCATTATTAGTATTAATATTGATAATAATATCAATAATAATATTTATATTATCAATCATAATAACAATAATAATTTTATTAATATTGATAATATTGATAATAATATTAACATTATCATAAATGTTATGATATTATTAACATTAATCAATATCATTAATATTATTATAATATTAATAATAATACTATTAATATTAATATTAAGCATATTGATATTATTAATATTAACATTGATATCATTAATATTTATACTAATATTTATATTAATACTAATATTTTTATAATAATATTGATATTATGATTATTATTGATATCAAAATTAATAATATTGATAATAGTAATATCAATATACTAGATATTTGTAATATCAATATTAATAATAATTAGATTAAAACTATTAATATAAATATCAACATTAATAATGTTAATATTATTAATATTAACAATTTTAACAATATTATTAATAATAATATTAGTATTAATAATATCAATATTATTATTATAAATATCATTAATACTATGCGAAGCTTCTTGGGCAGAAATATTCAAAATGAAAGTTTCACGTTAATCTTAATTATTCAATAAACTGAGTTGTTAATAACTCAAGTTTATGTTTCAGAACAATAGAATTATTCTATATTCCTCAAGAGAAGGGGCAGGCTAAATGCTTTTCTTTTCCTGTGTTTACTGATTTGTCTTCAACATTGAATATTAACATGTACAGAGATAAATTAATACACAAAATTTTAAAACAAAATTATTTCTCTTGAAAAATGGGGGGGGGGGCTGGAAACGTAGACTGGTACTTCATAATTCGCAATGGGTTACGAAATCCATGAGCCCCCTGATCAGGAAGGAAGGGAACTCGGTCTTGAATAGGTGCCGCCCTCCCATTGGACACATCTTTTGGATAAATTCCTCCTACATCTTCTCGGGCAGGAATTAAATATATTCCTTCCACCTCTAGGGTAAAAGGGTAAAATGGGATTCTCCATCTTCTCTCCTTCTGCTGTGTGGCCAAGGTGTACCCCTGTCCTAGAAGTTATAAGGGCCGGTAATATCGGCATTTGGTTTGAGGCCACGCCCCAAGATGGGGAAATTGTTGGAACTGGCAAAGGTTTCATTTTAGACCTTGTTACTTTGAGCACAGGTCCAGGGAGAGCGCTCTTGCTTGCATCCCAGAACATTTATAACACAGCTAAGGTGCGGCAAGCTTTAATCACGTCACGTGATGATTTCCTTTTTTTCTAATTGGTCCCTTGTATCTAGCATCTTGGTGACGTCATTCACCCACTGCTTGGCATCCTGGTGACGTCATTCACCCACTGCTTGGCATCCTGGTGACGTCATGTTACCCGCTGTTTGGTCCTGATGAATCCTCGATAGCAGCGCATGCATTCGTGTTGAGTGAGTTGCTCCTCTCGCTCCTTGCTCTAGGCGATGTTATGACGACTACAATAGTGTTGCGTCAGCTTTTTAGCCACACCACTTCCACTATTACTTCGCTCTCTATTCTCGTCTCTCTCTCTATGAAACATTTCTTTACCTTTACGAAATCAACTAACGTCATCTGTCTCTATATCGTTAAATTAACTATCAAAACTTATTAAATAGCTAATTACATACATTTATTAACTCATCCATCATGAAACTAACTAATTGCCTGACACCACTCTGTCAGCTACTTGAATTGCTGTGGAATTCACCATTTTAACATCTCATTTCATTGTTTCCCCAAGAATAATTCATTATCACAAAAGAAAATACACCTCAACACAATAATCATAAACAACATTGAAATAAATTCATCAATCATAGAAATAATGCAATTACTAATTTATAGACACATCATATTTTTATTATCAATCTATTTACAAATAATTCAACTCAAAATTGATATATGTTATTTTCATAACTCCACTGGGTACATAAGGCAAACAATTCAGTACTGTCAACTCAATAAACTGTGCAATAATCATGGAATGCCTTTACATTCATTATGCTATCAACTCATGTTTTTCCATTACCTGTGACCTCTACAATCTCGGTCTGATTGACATGAACACAAATACTCATTTCCAAAAAGTAATACAATAAATGGCAGAAAAATAAATGTTCAAATACAAATCATCAAGTCAAATTTATCAAAAATATTTCCTGCAATCAAGAAAAAATATTCATTAATTATGCAAATTGCACATCATTACTCTTCTAGAGGATTATTCATTCGTATTCAAATCTTAAGAAATATTTCACTTCCTTACGCATCATTATGATAAAACATTATGACGCATCAAAGAAATTATTCAAAATCTTGTCATAAAATAATGAGTAAAAGCACATGGTTCCTTTCATCTTTAAATGTCCCAAATTACAGTATTCATGCATATTAGTGTCATAAATCTTCATAACAACACAATCCTTTCATAATAAAGAAATATACTCATTACATATTAAAGACCTTTCATTAATTTGAATCTTAATGATACCTTGTCTGCGTTTCATTTTCATCTTATTTTCTCAAATCTATTGCCTTTAAAAGGTAAGTCATAATATTCAAGTGACAAGAAACTAATTTGACAATGTTAGAAAATATTTTTGTAAACCTAAAGAATCATTTGCAGACTATTTCAATTAAGTCCCTTTATTTTTACTTTCTTTCAAGGATTCATCTATTCCACAGGCATAATAATATTTCGGGTGTTTCCACACTCAATCTTTTAACTTCAAAATGAAAGGGTGTAATGAATATAACTCTACATATGTATTTGCTGTAAATTATTTCCTGTGTAATTATTAAGGGACTAAAATTACCCTTTGAATATTCAACTTCTAAGTTCATCCTTTGTATACATTTTACATCTTTAATTACTTTAATCTTTTTATTTCTTCAACTTACTATTTATATTCAACTTGACTTTAGCAACATGGTTCATCTCTTTTACATCATAAATTGTTTTTATTCTTATCCTTTCTTCATATTCATTCAAGTTAACTTAATCAATATTCACATTATAATCATAATTATTAGTTACATGCATGTTTATCATTGTTACCTTTGTTACACAAATTATTACTCAATGCGGTGCCTGTAAAAATGGAACAATAACTCTTTTTGTTCTATTGGCATCATTATTAAATTAATCAACACACTTGCAAATGTTAATCACCCATGGGTTTCTGTTCATCAACTACCATCATTACTCGTAATTTTATCAAAAAATTTCATATCACCTTTTACATTTTTAATACTCTATTTGGTCCTTTAATTATTTGGAGACAGTTTTCATTTGGACCTTGGTTTATATTCATGGAATACATACGTACACATATTTAAGTTCTAGGATAACACATTTTTTAACATCAATATTTATTCATTTGTTACCGTCAATATTTGTATGAGTGCTCAGAGATTTTCATGTAATTCTACAAGGAGTTCAGTCGTCTTTCTTTCTTGATTCTGTCTAACAAAAGTCTGTTTTGCCATTTACCGTTATTCTATGTAAATTCGTAATCTTCTCAAGATAATTGTTTTTAGTCTTCTATGTTGGTCTATTTATAGTTCGCAGAATATACTCAACCCCTTTTTATGTTATTTACCCTTTTATTTCTCTATTAGAACTCAAATTATTTGGGATTTTCTTCCCTTAACATTAACGAAAATTAACATTGCACAGTTTTCTTCATATCACTAGTAAATTCGGGTGCATTGTCTGAGAGAAATATCTCAAAACACGAATGTCTATTTATTTATCTTGGCCCCAATTCTTCTGCTACTTAGTCATCAGCTCTCTTGCTATTAATTAAAATTATCTGAAGACCAGTAAGTTTTTGTTATATGTCAAGTTTTGACACAAAGTCCCTGGTAATCCATTGGTACCACCACTATGGGATTAAAAATTCAATTGTACTTTCTAAAGGGATTATAACCTTTACATGGCCTTTATACTTCCTACATGTAGGCTTTAATTCACAATCTCAAACATCTATATTAAGCCAAAAATTGATTCATCATTAAATGCAGTCTTTGATTACTGGATGTCCCACTAACTTAAGCATGAAATATTATTAGTACTTTGTTAATGTCAGGAATTTCTAGTCTTGAACAAGTATTTTTCTCCCTAGTCTTTGTATGTATTCCTTTGAGTAATCAGCAATTATGATCTATGATTCTTATTTGGGAGTAAATCATCTTCATTTCTAATAACCCTTGGTTTCTCTTGTTCTATATTAACATTTTCCTGTGTTATAAATAATCCTTCTTCCATTATATTACACCTACCAATAATGTATTTAAATTCTGGACAAACATCCAGTAATCTAAGGATCCTTCCATTCCTTTCATTAAATCATCAAAAAAAGCTCTTCTTCGACAATAAATCATGATTAATAAGTACATTTACTTTATGCCCTAACATAAATGCCTAAACTTCTCTAGACCATTAAAGGGATAATCTATCCTTTTCGGTTGTATTTCAGTTGCTTAAGACTACTATCATAATTCACTATCCTCTTTCGGGTTTCATCTTTGCAATGAGACATTTCTTTTATATTTATGAGGCATCACATATTTTTTTTTATGACTCCTTGATAAGAGATCGGGTATAACTAATGTAGGATCAATAATTTATTTCAATTCATTGTTATTGCCTTTTGTTTCATTCGCAAACTACATCTTTTTAGGTTAACTCTGTTTTAAGGCTTCACTAAGCAAATCCCGCATAATTAGTCTCTAAAATCCTGTCATTCTTAAAAATCTTTTTACATCCTTCATATCTTAGTGGAGCAGAATATTCCACAATAACCTTTATTTCTCTTAATATTTTTAATCTATGTACACTATTTACTTGCCCTATTTAACCTAGGTATGGGGCACTTACTTATCTTAATCTTTATCTGCTATTCTCCCTCTTTCTAAGACTAGTTCTATTGTTTTAAATGGATCTCTATGTCCTTACTAAACTTAGTAACATTCTATAGGCTTACTTATTCTCTGTCTCCAAAATCGGCATCATTAATCTGTCAAGAGTTAGAGAATCTAAGGTGAGCCCGTCAACTTCACTCTAAATTCTGACATCCTTCAAAAAATGCTGATAGCCGTTAATGGCTTGTATTCTTTAATCATGTTACTTACAATATCATCTGAGTATCTTTGCTCCTCAATAACTGAGCCAAAACATAATTTATTATTGGAATAGACATTTTATTTAAATTCTGCATTTAATTTTACTTGTAATGATCTACTACTAATCTATAACTTCCATCCTCATTGGGAAATATATATCGGGAGATTTTATAACGATACTTATTTATTTTAACACTCACTGTGTTTCATTCTGGAGCGTTGGCGGATAGGCAATATTTTATAATTTGTTACCTATATATAAAATGTTTTGGCGCCGTTGTTTCCATTCATTTTAGTTGCAACTCTTCTAATCTGCCTTCTTCAAATTACTACGTTCGCAACCTTGATGCCGCTAGACCATGCCCCCACGCTTCCAGTAGGCCGAACTGGAAAGTTCTGGAATTAATCAAATTAATATATATAGCACCTAGCAATGCAGAGGAAGCAGAAGAGATCCAGCCTATCCGTTTGAAAGAGCCAACGTTTGCCAGCACTCTCTCCTCTCAAGTGTGTATAGTGTTTTCCTCTTAAACGTGATTAGTGATTTCTCTCCAACATATATTGTGTATAGTGTTGTTCAAACGATGGTGATATTATTGGGTGTTGTGTGTTAATGTAAGTACATTTTACAAAATAAATTTTTGTAACTGGCCCTGTAAGATTTAGATTAAACAGTGAAGTGCATTAAAAAATTTTGCTTAACTGTTCGGTAACCTTGTGTGAACCAAAAGAGGCAAGTATAACAGTTATGTAAATGTAAATTTCATTGCTGTTTATTCATTAGAGTGTTAAAGTGTTAACTCTTGTCATTAATTGTAAAAATTAAATATTACTATAAGTTAATTTGCTAGTAAAACAAGTGTTTGTATTATTTTCTGAAGTGTTATGTCATAAGTCTCAGGTCTAGTTCAGATTTAAATTTCGAGTGATTTATTTTCGGTGTTAATTCTTTTGAATTGCTGTTATTTTTTATCAATATATTTATTTTTGTAAAAGTGTGTATTACTTCGATCACTGATACTTGATACAGGACATATCTGCTTTGACTTTGTTACTGTTTTAGATTGATTTATTGTAAACTTGTTCCCATCATTT
>NC_090729.1:139117492-139129992 GCF_036898095.1 Palaemon carinicauda
GTTATTGCTAATTACATTTATTGTCGTTTCGGGGGATAATCTACTGAAGTTTAAGTTGAACAAAGCTTGGTAGCAACAGCCAAGTCTTTTAATGTCACAACAATATATTCAATTTAACTATGAAGCAACTATTGAAGCCTGCCCATCTGGATCTGGACCCTAGCTCCCCTTCTGCAGCAAACGAATGGCCGCATTAGCACAAGACGTTTTTAAACTTTATTCAAGAATGTGGTGAAAGGGCACGAAATAAAGTGAGGACACTAGTGAATTATGTCAGTCACAATGTGTACAATTAAACTGAGTGTGTGAATTATGATACTGCCATTTCCACATTGGACAAGTTATATGGAAAAGCACCTAATGAAATATTCGCCAGGCATTTACTTGTTACTCACCTACAAAGGGTAAGAGAAACTTTGGATGAGTTTTTTAGAGAAATCGGCAAATTAGGCAAAAACCGTAATTCATAATCAGTTAGTGCAGAATAGTACAGAGAGGAGCTGATCAGGGATGCTTTTATGAAAGGCCTGGCCTCACCTATGATTCGGCTGCGTCTTGAAAATAAAACTCTATACTTCCAGGCAGCTTATGACCAAGCTTACTCTTTAGACCTTACCCAATGTAATGCTAGTTCTTATAGTCCCAAGCATCCTCATGTTGGGTATAATGCTGCTGTGGTTACCCCTGATCACGCTCTTATTGCAGGTGACCATGTTAAGAGTGGACTAACGTCTGAAAGCTGTGAGGTAACTGCTGGAAATTAAGTATTAGTGGCTACACTGTCCATGAAGAGAAATTACATTTTTGTGGAGGTCCTTATCATACTCGTGTGCACTGTCCAGCTTGGGATTCCATTTGTAATAAATGTGGCAAGAAGGGCCGCAAAAGCGTGTCAGTCTAAACAATCTGCAAATGGAGGTAAATCTACTGCAGCAATAGTATTTTATCCCTCACAGACATCTGTTCTTGCAATAGATGAAGGTGTAGCATTGGAACTGAAGCTACCAATGCATCCCACCGACAAAGACGTTGCTTTAGCACAGAAATCTTTGCATATAAATTCTCAAGGTTATGTCAATCTGGACTTGACTCTTCATCTTAATGGAGAAACTTATTCATCCACGCATCTAGCAATAATGAAGGATTTATGTTCCGGAGTATTACTAGGTCAGGGCTTCCAAGAACACCATCAGAAAGTGACCATTGAATATGGTGAACCAGAACCAGCGCTCAACTTATCTGGTGCTAACTCCTACTGTTCGTTGATGGCCACTACCGTGGATGAACCTTCTATCTTCCAGCATTTGTCCCCTAATTGTAAGCCTATTGTCACCAAATCAAGACACTATTGTAAAGATAATAAAGAATTCACTGAAGCAGACGAGTCATCTCTTGGGGGAGAGGGTTATTGAGGATAGCATATCAGTGTGGAGAGCTCAAGTTGTGTTGGTTAAGGATCCCTTAAATCAGCATAAGAAGAGGATGTGTGTCGATTATTCACAAACTACAAATCGGTATACATAACTAGATGATTATCCTTTACCAAGAATTGACACCATGGTTGATGAACTCTCAGCATGTAGTGTATTTTCGACTTTTGACTTGAAAAGCGCTAAAGGAATCAGACAAGATGTATATAGCTTTTGAAGCCAATGGATGCTTGTACTAGTTCCGTAGATTACATTTTAGAGTTACCAATGGAGCAGTAGCCTTTCAGCAAACTATGGACAAGTTGGTGAAAGAAGAAAACTTACAAGGTGCTTTCCCACATTTAGGCAATATCACTATTGCTGGACACATTCAAGAACAACATGATCAGAATGTGCAGCGGTTTCTTGAGGACATCAACGAGAGGAACCTAACTCTCAATGCTACTAAAACTATTAAATCTGTGAGTACCATTAACATTCATGACTACTGTGTGGGGAATGGTGTTGTAAAGCCTAACATGGAAAAGACTCCGGCCTCTACAAGAACTACCACGTCCCACTAGTCAAGGATCTTTAAAGAGGGCAATGGGTATGTTTGCTTACTTTGCTAAATGGATACAGACTTTTTCTGCTAAGATTCAACCACTTGGCAAAAGTAAAGAAATTTCCTTTAGATGAAAAAGCTTTGCAATCTTTGGAACTACTCAAACTGGAACTTGAAGGAGCTCTGTGGATGAAAATTTGCCTTTTCAGGTCAAATGTGATGCCTCAGAAGTAGCTGTCTCGGCAGTACTCAACTGGAGTGGCAGGCCTGTGGCCTTTATGTCTAGGACTTTACAAAGAAAAGAAGTGCACTATCCCATCGTATAAAAGGAGGTCATGGCTATTGTGGCAGCTGTACATTAGTGGAGTCATTTCCTTGCTAGACAGCACTTAAATCTCGCTACAGACCAATGTTCTGTGGCCTTCATGTTCGATAACAGGAAATACACTAAAGTTAAAGATAATAAGATCAATGAATGGCGGATGGAACTCGAAGCCTTCAGTTATACATTACATTATCACCCTGGTAAAGAGAATGTGGTTCCTGATGCCTTCACCCGAGCTTTTTGTGGTTCCATAGTTTCCATGGCATCTACCCTCACTGAACTACATGGGAATCTGTGCCATCCAGGAGTGATTCACTTTTTGCACTTTGTGACATCGAAAAATCTTCCCTTTTCCACTGAGGACGTTAAGAAGGTCTGCAGGATATGTGTAAAATTGAAACTAAGGTTCTACATACTCCAAGAAGGAATACTCATCAAGGCAACTCAACTAATGGAGAGTTTAAGCATTGACTTTAAGGGACCCGTTCCGATGCCTCACACAACCCCTATCAACTTATTTTGGGTGATGAATATTCTCCTTTTCCTTTTGCTTTTCTGCATCCCAACATGAACACAACTACAGTGATTAAGTACTTAGAACAAATATTTAGCCTGTGTAGAATGCCTCAGTATATACATTTGGATCGAGGAACTTCATTCATGTCCAGGGAGCTCAAAACCTATCTTGCACACAAGGGTGTTACAATAAGTTGAACTAAGCCTTTTCACCCAATCGTTAATGGGCAAGTGGAGCGGCTCAACGGTACTCTATGGAAAGCAAATCAGCTGGTACTCAGGTCACAAAATCTTCCAGATCAGCACTGGGAATTAGTACTCACTGATGTGATACATTCACTTAGATCCCTTCTAACGATAGCAACTAATGCCACACACCATGCATGCTTTTTTGGATTTCTGCATCGCTCATCCTCTGGAACCTCTCTGCCTTTGCAGCTTATGTCGTCTGGACCAGTATTATTGAGGAGGTTTGTCAGAACAAGAAAAAAAAGGTTCCCTGGTTGAGGAAGTTGAACTATTAGATGCTAACCCAACATATACTAATATTAGACATCCCAGGGGACGAGAGTTAACTGTTTCCTTACGTGATTTTGCCCTGTGCCCTAAGGAATATTCTGTTGCTGAAAGTCTAAGAACTACCTTCTTTGTGTTACCTTGTTAAATTTTTATAGCTGTGTTCCAGCTTGCAGTGATATTTTCTACTGTGTAGAGAATGAGGGTTTGTATGCGTGTAGGAACAACTCTGCATTCATAGAGAATGTCATATGGTTTGTGTTACCACATATGTAATGTGTATGTGTTGGTTTTAGTGATGATTATGCATTTCAGCTTCTCTTTAGAGTGAACTTTTTTTTCATAAAAATGAAGTGCACAATCCTCCCTTTCATAGGTTACATAAGTTTATTTTTGTGTAATGTTTCTTTGTAGTCATATCCAAAATATGGTTTGTTCCATCACTAAATACAAACCAATGCTATTTAAAGGGGTATTACTTTCGGCAAAGCTGAAAGAATGAAATAGGAGCCATTAGATTTATAGCGAGGATTAACCACCCACCCGCTGGTTAGAGGTTGTGTGGGGGTAGTAACTATCCCTCTCACTCACACACCTGGGTTTATCACCCATTTTGCTTCTGGCTCGGTGGAGAACAGATGTTACCGCTCTTCTCTCCCACCATTGCTGACTTGCCATTACTACTAATCTTTTATTTACTTTTTCTTTTCAGTGGGAGTGTGCTCTCTTCTTGCCCGTCGCCATCTGGACCTGTCCAGGACCTGAGGGACGCTCCTACAGGACCTTTATGTCATCCGTTGAGACGTATCTGTACCGGTTATGTCCTGCTTGTAGAGGGTGGCAGTGTAATAAGGACAACACCTGCCCTGAATGCCGGGAGTGGTCTGCCTCCCAGTGGGAGAAGCTTGGCTACCGACAGAAGACAAAAGCTAAAATGGATTCATCGCCTTCGGGGTCTTCCTTGAAGTAAAAAAATCCAAGGCTTCTTCCTGCGGCCCCCGACCTCTCCCCGAAGCTCCTGTTTGGCCGGTTTCCTACGGGAACCATTGAACAGTCATGTGGGCCATTTAACTCCTCGCCAACCACGGTTCTCGAGGGATGGTGCTGCTTCCCTGTCCCTCCCCCCCTGGGAAACTTGCAATTTCTCTGATATTTTTCATGTGTGGCTGTCCCTTGGCTTGACAGGCCCCACTTCTAAGAAGTGCTGAGAGGCAACGTTCATCATCCTACGCGGTGGACCCGTTGGCACTGCCGAGTGTCATCTGCGGTATCTGCTGACGATTCCAACCTTGCCTCTTGCGCTGCTACTGTCGCCATTGCCATGAAATACACTTCACTCTCCCCCTTGCTAAGCAGACTCTTCCATATGGTGTGGAGCAAAGTCTGAAGCAAGTCCCTCCTGCGATTGGGCATCTCTCTCGTCCCAGAGTGAGATCCTCCTTAGAGATAACGATCTGGAGATCTTCTAGAGATCTCCCTTCTGGGCAGTCCTCCCCTGCAGAGGATCATCATTGTCAGCGGCAAACTCGCAGAGTTCATATTCCAGCTCGTCACCTTAGACGTTTTCCTTCATCTCTGGCAAAGAGAAATCTGTTTGGCTCGTTGCCTTCACCTGCCGAATGATCCCCTTTGGAGGATTGTCACTCTCCAGAAACTCGCCCCTTGCCTACTCCTTAGCCCTCATCTCCTCAGTCAGCATTCCCCCAGGGATCGTCAGCCTGATGAGTCTCATCAGCCTTGCCAACTGCCTGTTTGTTCCAGACCCTCGCCTTTCCTTATCGGACTCTGCCCGGACTCGTGTTTGACAGCCTTGCGGTGTTTCCCTGTCCAACACCTCTCCGACCTCTTGCCATTGAAAAGCTGTCCGTTGCTCTCAAACGTCCATTGAATCGCCAACTGTTCACAGTCCCCCAGCTCCTTGTCATTTGCCTGTTTCCCATCAATGATCAGCTGTTCTCAATTCTCTGGCTTCTCACCGATCGCCAACGATTTGCCGTTTGCCAGTTCACCATCAGTCTCCTGCTGCTCGTCAGTCTTCAATGGCTCATCATTCACCGATGACTCTCCAATCTCCTAAACGATTGGTAGTCGAAAAACTTTCCCCTCCTGCTTACCTTTCACCAGCCACGTAGCTCGTCGACCTACAGCTTCTCATCACTCTCCTCTGACTAGTAGGTGATCACCAACTAGTAAGCACTCACCAGAACGTCATCATTCACTTAAACATCGTCGTTCGCCAGAACATCAGCGTTCGCCAGAACGTCACTGTTTAACGGAACGCCGCCATTCGCTAGAGAGGAAACAGGTTTCCAGGCAATCTCCTTCACAAGTTCCTCATTGCTCATCGGGTCTTCGGCATTCTCCATTCCGCCATTCACCCATGAATCGTAGAGGTTTATATCCTCGTTCTCCAGCCCGCAAGCGTAGGCCTTCGCGTTCTCCCAGGAGAACATCTCGGGGCAAGGATAACTTCCAACGGTTTCTCCTTAGGGAAGACTCTACTTTCAAGGCCCCAAAAGAACCAGCGAGCCAATCTGTTCTTTTCCCCAGTAAGGAGGAATCTACAAAGCTGCAGCCTTACGCCCGGTCATCGATTGTCTCAGGTAAGGTTCCTTCCTTTCAGAAACCCTCAGCATCGATCCTCTCAGGGGATCTCAGACCCAACACCGCTGTATGACAGGAACTGTGGGTCAACGTACTGGTTAGAGCCATCCAACAGGCATTTGTAGGAGGGTTTCCTCCCATTCTTCCATCCAGAACACCCAGGATACCTCTAGAAAAGTCTTCCTCTCCCCCAGCAGATCCAAGGCGGAAATCCCCAGTTCCTCCTCCTCAAGAAGACCCGGCTTCTTCCTCCTCCAGCCTCAAAAGGAAGCGAGGAGTTCCTGAATGGGTAGACTCGCCTAGAACCAAATGATACCGGTACAAACATCTAAGCGGAGGCTCAGTATTGTCGTTCCTATTCCTCCCCGAGTAGTCTCGCACCCTTCTCCAACTTTCCACGGGTATCCTCAAAGAGAAGTGTCTCTGGTGGATGCCTTCATTGAGGTGGTGCTTTGAGAGTTATGTCCAGTCTCCAAATCCCTTCATGAGGACGTCTCACCTCCTGCAGGTGGGAAGCGAAGGGAAGATCCTCCGAGATCTTCTTTCCTGGAGATTTTCTTTCCTCCTCAGAAAGAGTCAAAAGATTCGAAGACTCTTCCCAAATCTTCAACCAGAGCTTCAAGGTCTTCAGAAGGTCCAAAGAGACCTTTTCCTGTAGGGTCATCGACAATTGACTCTCATCACACAAGGTACGACTATGACCCACCCCAGGATGATGGCGCCTGGGTGGAGGATCTTGACGACGATGAGCATATACCCGAAACTGCTAGTCCAAGGCTATCAGAGGCGGAGCAGAAGGAGTCAGAGAATGCATTCTGGCAGGTCTTAGCCTGAGTGAGGTCCATCAATGGGATCTAGGACAATTCGCCGTAAACAAATTTGCCGTAGGACAATTGATTGTAAGACTTTTCGCCGTAAGAAAACTTGCCGTACGGATACTTTGCCGCAAGGGCATTTCGCTGTAAAATGTATATTTTAGTTTTTAGCTTATTTCTTTTAGAGATCACTGTAACTATATTCATATTGTTATCTTCAAGTATATTTATCACTTTTCATTGATTTTCATGTATTCATTTAATTATAATTATATATAAGAAAAGGATAAAAACATTGAAGACCGCACACTTTATTAAAAAGTTTCTAAAAAAAAAAAATTCAAAGCTAAAAATCATGTAAGTTCATAGCAATTGCTCGTAAATAATGCTGTTTTGCATTTTGATCAAAACCACTGACAATACTTAGTATGCGCTTATAAACATTTTTGTATTGTTTCTTGACTGCTGTTTCACCTCTTTCTGTATCGATTATCTTCTATTTAGAAAGATATCAGTCAAGAATAGAATGTAAAACAGATTTAGTTATGAATAATCTTAAACTGCAAAAGGTACAATCTTATAAATATTTAGGTTTTAATATTGGATTTAAATATAATTATGAACATATAGACTATGTAAAAAATTGTGTATTAGTAGACTTAAACCTTAAGAGTATTGGCAAATTGTGGAAAGGGAATTGGTATCCCATTGTTAAGAATGATATATTTGACAACCATACGGTCAATTACTGATTATTCTGCTCCACTTCTGGCGTTGTAACTTCTGGCGTTGTTTCCTAACAATATGATAAGGCAATTGGAACCAATTCAAAATGAGGCATTAAGGGTTGTCATGGGTTGTCCAAAAACAACTCGTATTGAAGTAATGAGAATGGAAACAAATATGCCCAGTGTGTATGATAGAATAAAGGAAATAACAATGATGTGTAATGAGAATGATTAGGAGAGGTGAAAAGTACTTTCACATTATATATTATGGAATTGATAAATAAAAAATTAATGTATATACCAAAAAGTTACTTCAAAATCTGGAGTACAATTTGACTCCGTTATGTGACTTATTTGAAGAAAAAATATCTATATGTCCTTGGAGTTTAAAATGTATAAATATAGATATGGAAAATCTGGATTATAAAAAGAGAGAGTATGATACTATTGAATTAAAATATTATTTTTCAGAAAAAAATTAATAAATGTAAAAAGATTAATACTGTTCATATGTATTGTGATGGATCGGTTAGTGAACATGGAGATGGATGTGGATTTATGAATTGTGTTTATGATGAAAATGGAAAATGTGAGTTAAAAAAAGAAAGTTTTAAAATAGAAGGAACAAATTGTAGCATTGTTTCTGAATTATGTGCAATATATGAAGGATTAAAAGCAGTTTCTGATATTAGGAAAGATATTTTTATTTTTGTAGACAGCCAAAGTGCATTAAAATCATTGAAGGGTAAAGAACCTCGTTATAAATCTGTTGTAAATAAATGTAGAAATTTAGTATATAATATTCATTTAAATAATAATAAAATTGAATTTATATGGATACCTTCCCATGTAAATATATATTATAATGATATTGCAGATCAGTTAGCTAAACAGGGGGCAGAAAAATATGGAAGTGATATTTTTGAATTAATAAGTCTTAATAATATTAAAAGTCATATAAGATCAGTTAAAAATCAAAATGAATTATTAACTATTAAGCTATTACTGAAAAAAGGAAGTAGTTGTTTATATCATTATTTGAAATTTTCTGAAGGAACAAATGTAACTTATGGAAAACGATCTACTTTGTTTGATGGTTGGGTTATGACACTTAGATAAGGATATAAGCATTATTGGAAATTTAATAAAGACAAAAATGTACCTTGTAAATTTTGTAAACAACACAAAAGTTATAAGTTGTATCATTGCATTATGGAATGTAAAGAATGTGATGGAATCAGAAATGATTCCACTGCAGATCTGTATGAACAAATATGTTTTGTAATTGATAATAAAATAACTGATTTTATTAAAAAATGTAAGGGAAACCACATTGTATTTTAAAATAGAATAACTGTGTCATTGGGAAAGGGAAGATATAGGAACACTATACTTCCCTTTTGATGTAAATTATCAATAAAAAATTTTAATTAAAAAAATCTCTCTCTCTCTCTCTCTCTCTCTCTCTCTCTCTCTCTCTCTCTCTCTCTCTCTCTCTCTCTCTCTCTCTCTCTTCATTCTTTTCTTTTAATCTATACATGACAAAACATATAGATTTTACGGCGAAATGTCCTTGTGGCAAAATATCCGTACGGCAATTTTTCTTACGGCAAAATGTCTTACAATCAATTGTCCTACGGCAAATTTGCTTACGGCAAATTGTCCGGTCTCCCCATCAATGGGTTGTCTGACCCAGCGGTAGCTCCTTAATAAGGTTCTAGATTATATCTACGACACTCAGAACCCCTCCCCCCAAAGACCAGTGCAGCCTTGCCCTGGTCTAAAGGTCTGACAAGTACCCATTGGTAGGTGAGCCGAAGTCCAGACCTTGTTCGAGAACGGCGCTCTCTAAGAGGTCCTCGACGACTCCCCAGGCTTCTTCAGTCAACTCTTCCTTGTGGAAAAGACATCTGGAGGCTGAAGACCAGTCATTGACCTCTCAGCTCTGAATAAGTTTGTCAAGCAAACTCCGTTTAGCATGGAGATGGCAGACACGGTCAGACATGCGGTAAGACCACAGAACTTCATGTGTACACTGGACTTAAAGGACACATACTTCCAGATCCAAATCCATCTCTCTTCAAGGAAGTATCTGAGAATCATATTAGACAACAGAAAATACCAGTTCAAGGTGCTGTGCTTCTGTCTTTTCATAGCACCTCAAGTCTTCACGAGTGTGTTCGCATTAATGTCATCTTGGGCTCACAAAATTAGCATCCATCTCCTACGTTATCTGGATGACTGGCTAATTTTGCAAGAATCGTTGGCAACCATTCTTCAACATGGAGACAAACTCCTGAGGCTTTGCCAAGATCTGGGATCATGGTAGAACTAGAGAAGTCCTAACTTGCTATCTCTCAACAACTGGTATACTTAGGTATAATCATAGACACCAATCTCCAGAAAATCTTCCCATCAGGCGACAAGGTTGTGAGGCTGAGGAAGGTTGCTATAGCCTACCACTTTTTGCCAAAAAAATTTACTTCAGAAAAGATTCAAAGATATCAACTTGCATATATTTAGTAACTAATTTTTCATAAGAATTATCATTCAAAAGCAATTTCCAGGTTACAGTAAGAAATTCTTCTTATACACATCATATATATATATATATATATATATATATATATATATATATATATATATATATACATATATATATACATACATGTATATATGTATATATATATATATATATATATATATATACACATACATGTATATATGTATATACATATATATATATACATATGAATATGTATATATATATATATATATATATATATATATATATATATATTTATATATATATATATATTTATATATATATATATATATATATATATATATATATATATATATTTATATATATACATACATATATATATATATATATATATATATATATATATATATATATATATATATATATATGTACACACACATATATATACATATATATATGTATGTATATATATATATATACATATATATATACATATATATATGTATATGTGTATATATATATATATATATATATATATATATATATATATATATACATATCCATCCATCCATATACCAAGGCACTTCCCCCAATTTTGGGGGGTAGCCGACACCAACAATGAAACAAAACAAAAAGGGGACCTCTACTCTCTACGTTCCTTCAGCCTAACCAGGGACTCAACCGAGTTCAGGTGGTACTGCTAGGATGCCACAGCCCAACCTCCCACATTATCCACCACAGATGAAGCTTCATAACGCTGAATCCCCTACTGCTGCTACCTCCGCGGTCATCTAAGGCACCGGAGGAAGCAGCAGGGCCTACTGGAACTGCGTCACAATCGCTCGCCATTCATTCCTATTTCTAGCACGCTCTCTTGCCTCTCTCACATCTATCCTCCTATCACCCAGAGCTTTCTTCACACCATCCATCCACCCAAACCTTGGCCTTCCTCTTGTACTTCTCCCATCAACTCTTGCATTCATCACCTTCTTTAGCAGACAACCATTTTCCATTCTCTCAACATGGCCAAACCACCTCAACACATTCATATCCACTCTAGCCGCTAACTCATTTCTTACACCCGTTCTCTCCCTCATCACTTCGTTCCTAACCCTATCTACTCGAGATGCACCAGCCATACTCCTTAGACACTTCATCTCAAACACATTCAATTTCTGTCTCTCCATCACTTTCATTCCCCACAACTCCGATCCATACATCACAGTTGGTACAATCACTTTCTCATATAGAACTCTCTTTACATTCACGCCCAACCCTCTATTTTTTACTACTCCCTTAACTGCCCCCAACACTTTGCAACCTTCATTCACTCTCTGACGTACATCTGCTTCCACTCCACCATTTGCTGCAACAACAGACCCCAAGTACTTAAACTGATCCACCTCCTCAAGTAACTCTCCATTCAACTTGACATTCAACCTTGCACCACCTTCCCTTCTCGTACATCTCATAACCTTACTCTTACTCACATTAACTCTCAACTTCCTTCTCTCACACACCTTTCTAAATTCTGTCACTAGTCGGTCAAGCTTCTCTTCTGTGTCTGCTACCAGTACAGTATCATCCGCAAACAACAACTGATTTACCTCCCATATATGTATATATATATAAATATGTATATATATATATATATATATATATATATATATATGTATATATATATATATATATATATATATATATATATATATATATATATATATATATATATATATATATTAATAATACCTTGAGATACAAGCTTAATGCATTCCGGGACCCGAGCTTGTATGTCAATTTGCTTGTATCTCGGATCAATTTTTCCCATATAAAATAACTAAAAATAAATTAATCCATTCCCATCTCCTGAAAAAACACCTAAAAACAGTATATTACCATGGAAATACATGATTTTAATTGTTCTAATCCACAACCTACGCTCACAAAATAACAAATACCTATGTACTGGTTATGATCTGCAATAAAATGTGGCATTATTATGGAGTTCTTACCTTCGAGACAGATGGTAGCGGCTAACGGCGGTGTGTGCGGAGGAGGAGGGAGAAAGTAAGGGGAGAGAGACTTGACGGCAACACGTTCGGTAGGCTACACTTTTGTAACACTACGTAACAGCGCTAACTTTAAATTTAACTTGAATGAAATTAGCTTACTGTACACACATTTAAAAATAAATGTTAATCTTACGTTACACTAAACTCATTTCAAATTTTGTTTTCATTTTCACTTTTTCACTTTTCTTCTTCCGGCTAGGCTCTTTTTGCCTCACTTTTTGACTCGCTCTCACCTTCACTTTTTGCCCGGCCTTTTTAAAAGGAACCTATCTAGGGATGTTTGCTTTTGTCTCCCCTTCAAAATGTTATGAAAATGACGTACACGAGTGTCGTCAAAAAAGGCTAACGCACGACCACACGCCAACTTGTCCGGGTGCCTCTTTTCCATAAAATCAGAAAACTTCTGCCACTTCACTAACATGTCTCTGATTTCCTTCTTTATAG
>NC_090729.1:139139992-139147492 GCF_036898095.1 Palaemon carinicauda
AGGTACCAAGATGTACGATGTCAGCCACCTCAGACTGCTGAATGGGTTCAGGATCGTCAACGATCTCGGCTTCGCCTCCAGGCTTCCCGAGCCCCTCGAAGTCTCGTGCAGAGACAACATCAGGCCACAGCTTCCTCCAAGATGAGTTCAGGGTACGCCTCGAAACTTCCTGCCAAGCGAGATCGATGAGTCTGAGGCATATCACAATATTAAAATGATCTTTCCAGAATTCACGCAGAGTGAGGTTTGTACTTTCTGTCACTAGGAAACATCTCTGGAAGAGATGCTTCGTGTACAATTTTTTGAAATTAGAAATAACTTGCTGGTCCATGGGCTGTAGGAGAGGGGTGGTGTCAGGCAGTAGATACAGGACCTTTATGAAGGAATACTCGGCCAGATGATATTCCTCGAGGCCAGGAGGGTGAGCTGGAGCATTGTCCAACTGCAGCAGACATTTCGTAGGGAGGCGCTTTTCTTCCAAATATTTTCGGACAGTCGTACCGAAGCAGACATTCACCCAATCAATAAAAAGTTGCCTCGTTACCCAGGCTTTAGCATTCGCCCTCCACATCACAGGAAGGTTCTCCTTGATGACTTTGTGGGCTTTGAAGGCTCGGGGATTTTCAGAATGGTACACCAGCAGGGGCTTTATCTTGCAGTCCCCACTGGCGTTTGCGCAAAAAGCAAGGGTAAGCCTGTCCTTCATAGGCTTATGTCCGGGTAGCCTCTTCTCCTCTGCCGTGATGAACGTCCGACGAGGCATTTTCTTCCAGAAAAGCCCAGTTTCGTCGCAATTGAAAACTTGCTGCGAACTGTAGCCTTCCTGCAGAGTCAACTCGTCAAACGTTTTAACAAAGGCTTCGGCGGCCTTCATGTCCGAGCTGGCTGCCTCCCCATGCCGTACCACTGAATGAATACCAGTTCTTCTCTTGAATTTCTCGAACCACCCTTGAGAAGCCTTGAACTCTGGGGGTTCCTGCTGGGATGTTCCTTCTCCTGTCCCTTCTTCGTCCTGAGAACGCACGAGATCACCGAAAATGGCGGAGGCCTTCTGGCAAATTGTAGTCTCAGTGATGGTGTCCCCTGAGATCTCTTTGTCTTTGATCCACACAAGCAGCCGCCTCTCCATCTCGTCATGCACGTGGGTTCTCTTGTTGGAGAAAATAGTGACGCCCTTAGAAGGTGTCGCTGCTTTGATGGCCGCCTTCTGCTTCAGGATGGTGCCTATCGTAGTTGGATTCCGGCCATACTCCTTGGCGATCACACTTAAACGCATGCCAGACTTGTACTTTTTCACGATTTCGAGTTTTGTCTCCATCGAGAGCATCATTTTCTTCTTCTTTCCTTTGGCAACATTCTTGGGACCCATGGCTACAGTATTAAGCTCAATAATACACTACGTACGTTATATACTATGTAGCCAACACTAATACAGTACAGTACACAGTAAAGAATGTTTAATAACGATAACACGTGGCGTATGAATGTATTTAACACTAAGTCAAACAAGCGAAAGCACACGAAGTCAATGTTAACGATACCGCAGTCGGAACGAAAAGAGAGAGAGAGATGAACGCCCCTGCGTAAGCAAGGTGGGATAGTTGCCGACCAATAGAAAAGCAGGATCTTATGGCGGCAGCTAGCATCTGGGTAGGGAGATAACCAATGGGTGAGCGGGAGGCTGTAAGTGAGTTTACCCAAGTTCAAAGTCTGGCGGCGCGCGCTTTTTAAAATTACTCTCAGCGACGAGTTGGGATCTCGTAAGCTTTTCGTATCCTGAAAGTTTTTTTGTATACTAGGGCATAAAAATCTTTGTATCGCTTTTCGTGCCCTGAATTTTTCTTAAGCAGAAACTTTCGTATCCAGAGGTATCACTGTATTCCTATGGGAATATTTTCTCCAACATACGATTGTTTTAACATACGGAGCAGTTCCCGGAACGAATTAAGATCGTATGTAGAGGTTCCACCGGTGGAACCTATACATACGATAAATATATATATATATATGTATATATATATATATATATATATATATATATATATATATATATATATATATATATATATATAATTATTACTTGCTAAGCTACAACCGTAGTTGGAAAAGCCGGACGCTATAAGACCAGGGTCTCCAACAGGTTAAATAGCCAAGTGAGGAAAGGAAAAAGTGAAAAATATAATATTTTAAGGAGTAACATCATTAAAATAAATATCTCCTATATAAACTATATAAACTTTAACAAAACAAGAGGAAGAGAAACTACATAGAATAGTATGCCCGAGTGTACCCTCAAGCAAGAGAACTCTAACCCAAGACAGTGGAGGACCATTGTACACAGGCTGTGTGTGTGTGTATATATATATATATATATATATATATATATATATATATATATATATATATATATATATATATATATATATATAATAAGAGAGAGAGAGAGAGAGAGAGAGAGAGAGAGAGAGAGAGAGAGAGAGAGAGAGAGAGAGAGAGAGAGAGAGAGAGATTATATATAAAATAGACAATATCTCATGTAAATATCTCTCTCTCTCTCTCTCTCTCATTATTGTTATTGTTAATAATATTAATAATATGTTATTTTTATTAATAAAATAAATTTTTGAATATACTTACCCGGTGATTATATAAGCTGCAACTCTGTTGCTCGACAGAAAACTCTACGTTCAAAATACGCCAGCGATCGCTATGCAGGTAGGGGGTGTACATCAACAGCGCCATCTGTCGAGCAGGTACTCAGTACTCAATGTAAACACAGAACCAATTTTCTCCTCGGTCCACTGGGTCTCTATTGGGGAGGAAGGGAGGGTCCTTTAATATATAATCACCGGGTAAGTATATTCAAAAATTTATTTTATTAATAAAAATAACATTTTTCAATATTAAACTTAGCCGGTGATTATATAAGCTGATTCACACCCAGGGGGGTGGGTAGAGACCAGCATTACTTGTTTACATTATTATGAGCTAAGTATTTTGTATTTCATTTTAGCAGTTATTCAAAATAACAAACATAAAATAAATAAGTACCTGGTAAGGAAGTCGACTTGAACAATTACTCTGCCTTTTTAAGTACGTCTTCCTTACGGAGCCTCGCGATCCTCTTAGGATGCTGAGCGACCCCTAGGATCTGAAGTATCAAGGGTTGCAACCCATACAACAGGACCTCATCAAAACCTCTAATCTAGGCGCTTCTCAAGAAATGACTTTGACCACCCGCCAAATCAAGTAGGATGCGAAAGGCTTCTTAGCCTTCCGGACAACCCAAAAAACAATAATAAAACATTTCAAGAGAAAGATTAAAAAGGTTATGGAATTAGGGAATTGTAGTGGTTGAGCCCTCACCCACTACTGCACTCGTTGCTACGAATGGTCCCAGAGTGTAGCAGTTCTCGTAAAGAGACTGGACATTCTTAAGATAAAAAGACGCGAACACTGACTTGCTTTTCCAATAGGTTGCGTCGATTATACTTTGCAGAGATCTATTTTGTTTAAAGGCCACGGAAGTTGCGACAGTTCTAACTTCGTGTGTCCTTACCTTCAGCAAAGCTTGGTCTTCCTCATTCAGATGGGAATGAGCTTCTCGTATTAACAGTCTGATAAAATAAGATAAAGCATTCTTTGACATAGGCAAAGATGGTTTCTTAACTGAACACCATAAAGCTTCAGTCGGGCCTCGTAAAGGTTTAGTTCGTTTTAAATAGAACTTAAGAGCTCTTACAGGACATAAGACTCTTTCTAGTTCATTTCCAACCATACGATAAGTTTGGAATATCGAACGATATTGGCCAAGGCCGAGAAGGCAGCTCGTGTTTGGCTAGAAAACCAAGTTGTAGAACATGTAGCCGTTTCGGATGAGAATCCGATGTTCTTGCTGAAGGCATGAATCTCACTGACTCTTTTAGCTGTGGCTAAGCATACCAGGAAAAGAGTCTTTAAGGTGAGATCTTTCAGGGAGGCTGATTGTAGCGGTTCGAACCTGTCTGACATAAGGAATCTTAGTACCACGTCTAAATTCCAACCAGGTGTAACCAAACGACGCTCCTTCGTGGTCTCAAAAGACTTAAGGAGGTCCTGTAGATCTTTATTGTTGGAAAGATCTAAGCCTCTGTGACGGAAGACTGATGCCAACATGCTTCTGTAACCCTTGATAGTGGGAGCTGAAAGAGATCGTTCTTTCCTCAGATATAAGAGGAAGTCAGCTATTTGAGTTACAGAGGTACTGGTCGAGGATACGGATACTGACTTGCACCAGTTTTGGAAGATTTCCCACTTCGATTGGTAGACTCTAAGGGTGGATGTTCTCCTTGCTCTAGCAATCGCTCTGGCTGCCTCCTTCGAAAAGCCTCTAGCTCTCGAGAGTCTTTCGATAGTCTGAAGGCAGTCAGACGAAGAGCGTGGAGGCCTTGGTGTACCTTCTTTACGCGTGGCTGACATAGAAGGTCCACCCTTAGGGGAAGTGTTCCGGGAACGTCTACTAGCCATCGAAGTACCTCGGTGAACCATTCTCTCGCGGGCCAGAGGGAAGCAACTAGCGTCAACCTTGTCCCTTCGTGAGAGGCGAACTTCTGCAGTACCTTGTTGACAATCTTGAACGGAGGGAATGCATATAGATCTAGATGTGACCAATCTAGTAGAAAGGCATCTATATGAACTGCTGCTGGGTCCGGGATTGGTGAGAAAAATATTGGGAGCCTCTTGGTCATCGAGGTTGCGAAGAGATCTATGGTTGGCTGGCCCCAGGTGGCCCAAAGTCTCTTGCATACATCCTTGTGGAGGGTCCATTCTGTTGGAATTATTTGTCCCTTCCGACTGAGACAATCTGCCATGACATTCAAGTTGCCTTGGATGAACCTCGTTACTAGTGATATGTCTAGACCTTTTGACCAGGTGAGGAGGTCCCTTGCGATCTCGTACAATGTCAGAGAGTAGGTCCCTCCTTGCTTGGAGATGTACGCCAAAGCCGTGGTGTTGTCCGAGTTCACCTCCACCACTTTGCCTTGAAGGAGAGACCTGAAGCTTTTCCAGGTCAGACGTACTGCCAGTAGCTCCTTGCAGTTGAAATGCATTGTCCTTTGACTCGAGTTCCATAATCCCGAGCATTCCCGACCGTCTAATGTCGCACCCCAGCCTACGTCCGATGCGTCCGAGAAGAGAACGTGGTTGGGAGTCTGAACAGTCAGGGGAAGACCCTCTCTAAGGTTGATATAGTCCTTTCACCAAGTCAGACAAGACTTTATCTTTCCGGAAACCGGGATCGAGACCGCTTCTAGCGTCTTGTCCTTTTTCCAGTGAAAAGCTAGATGGTATAGAAGAGGACGGAGGTGTAGTCTTCCTAGTGACACAAATTGATCCACAGATGACAGTGTCCCTACCAGACTCATCCACAGCCTGACTGGGCAGCGTTCCTTCTTCAGCATCTTCTGGATGGATAGCAGGGCTGGGGGCTGATCGTCTTGTTCAGCAACGTCCTCATCAGAGGGTTCCTCATCCGAAACTGATGAGGAAACGGCAACGGAGTGGGTAACGTCTGACTCGCTGAATCCGGTCGCACTGGTGGATGCGTGACGGAGCCGGACGCAATATCATGGAACTGCTGCACAGTCTGTGAACTGTCAACAACCATGGGTGCGCGAGGAAGTACAGCGTCAACCCGAAACTGTCTAGACTGTCTGGGTTGTGCAGTCAACACCCTACCGGGTTGCTGAGGTTGACGCACTGCGTCACAACAAGTCACCTCTGCTGGTTGTTGAACGTCCTGAACGTCAACAACCACCTCCGAGCGTCGCTTAACGTCAACGTGCGACTGGCAACCCACACTGGGTCGCATCGGTGGAGGAACCACCTCAACTGGCAGACGCGAGTAGGTTACCTCAGCGTCAACAGGGCGCACAACCGACCGGTTGGAAGGTTGTTGGCCAGAAGGAGGAACCACCTCAACTGGCAGACGCGAGTAGGTTACCTCAGCGTCAACAGGGCGCACAACCGACCGGTTGGAAGGTTGTTGGCCAGAAGGTTCTTCTCCGCATTCAAGTCCTCTATCAAGGACGCAAGCTTGGACTGCATGTCTTGCAGCAAAGCCCATTTAGGGTCTACGGGAGCAGGTGTGGCAACAGACGGGGTTAGTGACTGAGGCGGAACCATTTACCATCCCTGAAAGCCTTGTTATGTGTGACATAATAGTACAGCAAAACTTCAAAGGCTCGACAAAAGTTGAGAAGTTGACCTGTAAACAACTTGGAGCGTCTCCTGGCTAGGCGCCAGGGCGAGTCTACCAGAATTGAGAAGTCTATCTGGGCAGAGGCATGAACTCCCAAGCCGAGAACTTCTCTCGTGTCCTATCAGACTCTCGCTCTATAAGCCAGTTTAAAAGAAGGGAAATCAAAGGCTGTATCCCTAAAACTCCTCCTGGTGCAAAAACCAGTCGCCTAGCCAACGTAACGCTCTCTAGGAGAGCGAGAGAGCACTAGCTTAAAAACAACGGCTTCGAAGTAGCTAGGCCTAGTGTAAGTTCTGACGTTTAGGCGAACGAGGAGCAGCAGTTACAAGATCCGGACGAAGATCCTTAAAAAATCATCATGATTTAATTAAAGTCCATAGGAGGCTAAGCAGCTTAAGGCTCCTCTCCAAATGACAGAGTCCTCAAGGGAATATCAGTAGGAGGGAGAACAGCAACTTCCTCATCTACAGGAACCTTGTCCGATAAAAGCTAGGTTACCTCAGTGAGTCTCTCACTGGTGCATTAGTAGCAGACCAGAAGGCAACGTCATGTAACTGCTTGACAGTCTGTGAACTGTCAACAACTGAACTGTCAACCACAACAGGTGCGTGAGGACATACAGTGTCCACTCGAGACTGCTTTGACTGTCTAGACTGAGCAGTCAAAACAACTCTAGAATGCGGAGGTTGACGCACCGCGTCAAAACAAAACAACTTAGACTTGTTGTACCTCGCGAACGTCAACGGAAGGTTCCGTGCGTTACTGAACGTCAACATGCGGCTGGCAGGGTACACTGGAACGCATGGGTGGCGGGACTCTCTCAGCTGGAGTGCGGCAGAAGGTCGCCTCAGCGTCCACAGGACGCACAACCGTGGTTGGTTGTAGGCTAGAGGTTGGTGCAGTGTCAACCTTCTCCGCACGAAAGTCCCGCATCAATGACGTTAACTGAGACTGCATGGTCTGCAGCAAAGACCACTTAGGGTCTACAGGAGCAGGTGTGGCAACAGACGGTGTGACTGCCTGATGCGGTACCGCTTTGCCTCTCTTAGGAGGTGAGCAGTCGTCGGAAGACTGCAGCGAGTCCGAACTGACCCAGTGGCTACAACTGGGCCGTTGGACTTGCGCGGAATGGACCGACTTGCGCTTAATAAGCCGCGAGACCTTGGTCCATGGTTTCTTACGAGAAACCTCTTCCGCAGACGAGAAATAAATGGGCTCTCTCGTCTTTGTGTGGGTGAGACGATCTTGGGTAGATACGC
>NC_090729.1:139154992-139164992 GCF_036898095.1 Palaemon carinicauda
TTAATAAACCAAAACAATGTTATGTATCATAATTTAATCATAAATGAAGATCCCTTTGCTCAATATATTGCTTCTTCCTTATGTCAGCAAGATGTTGAAATTGTATTTTTCTGTTTGGCATGATGAAATTCTTGCCGAAACCAAGAAAAAACAGACATAAAAGTGACAATGTCAGAGGTCAAACTCAAACGTGTACTCTTTCTGAGTCTTGTGACTCATGGAATCTATACAAATGCCATTGCTCACAATGTTTTATATAAAAATACAATTATAAAAATTTACGATAACAAGAAATACTGCATTTTCTTGTAGGGATTAATGTTTTTGGTTTATTGGGTTACTTTCACTAGTTACCCTGAAACTATGAAAGTAAGAGGAATTTTGACAAAATATTTTGTAAACGGATTCTCCATTGCCATACGAAAATCAGTGAATTTTTTCAGGATTTTGTGTTTTTCTTCCTCTACCCCCATATACTGGCATAAAGGCTGGGGCCCTTAAGCAATTTCCAAAAAAAGAAAAAAATTTACTTCCCTAAGGGGTCCAAGGGACAAACTATTCTATCTGTTTTACTCACAATGGCTGAGGTAATGAATAACAAAAATACATACACACTACAATTTGCATGGTTAATTAACTAAACACATTTATCATCAGTTTAAACCCTCTAAAAATAGGTGGCATAAACTGATTCTGTAAACTTAGCAAGATAAGAATTTTAATTGTCAGCCCGCAAAAAAAAAAACTAATTCTCTCTTACCTAATTTTCCACAGATTTATTCAACACAACTGACATTATCAGATGTACAAGTCATTTCTCGTTTAATCATTTCAGCCTCTCTTCTTTTTATTCTGCCATAATACTAACGACGCTCTCTCGTGCACGCACTCTCCCTCACTCGATTCATTTCTTATACACACGTGATCGTGATCATATACTAACACAGTTTTTCACGCACATGGCTTACATGGGTCAAGTCATCTGACTCATTCTGCCTCGGTCACCAAACTTTTCTGCAAAGGATGCGCTTTTCTCATACAGCACAACAGCTCATCTTCTCTCTGGCATGTCACTTGGTGTTTAATATCTTTCACAACTCTTACACAAATCTCGTAATTTTTGACATAAGACTTATAGCTAAAAACAACATAAGTAAAAGAAATCAACTTGAGAACTAAAGCATGCAAACAAATCGAAAATAAGAATGTAAGCTCAATACCTTAATATTATATTCTTAAATTCTCCATACAACAGGGTATTATGACAAAAACGAAACTAAGTAACCAGAAAACATGTACACATTAATGGCAGTCCCTTTGTTTCCAGGCAAGTTACTGAAACACACAAGTCAGAGAACCAATTAACTAGTCTCTTAATACTGTAATTAACTGGTACATAATCTAAATTACTCTAATTTCTCCCAGTGATTTACCAAATCATTTAATTGCAAACAAAATTGCCTTTCTCGTAACTTGATACAAGAATGTGCTTTTTCTTTATAATCTTGCATAAAAACATGTTACGTTTTCTCATCAGACATTAATTAATTAATGAGGGGTCAATGGTATGTATGACATCGTCGTCTATCTACTTAGGATCCAAGAAGATAGGTTGGAGCTTTACTGGTTTATTGTAGTATCTCTGTATTAAGTATGCAGATTCCTGCTGTTTCAAGAGTTACAGTTTGTGTATGGCGGGAGACAAACAGACAACAACAACTCCCGAAGGTTCACCACAGTGGAATCAGATCAACACAATAGAATGAGAGAGTAGTGTTTCTTAATACATTAAACTTCTCCCCCCCCCCTTTGGTCAACAAACAAAAAATCAAACTTGATCAATAAGTCTCCTAGGTTTCTTACTTACTCTGGTACATTTCCTTAACCCTTTTACCCCCAAAGGACGTACTGGTACGTTTCACAAAACTCATCCTTTTACCCCCATGGACGTACCAGTACGTCCTTGCAAAAAAATGCTATAAAAATTTTTTTTTTCCATATTTTTGATAATTTTTTGAGAAAATTCAGGCATTTTCCAAGAGAATGAGACCAACCTGACCTCTCTATGAGAAAAATTAAGGCTGTTAGAGCAATTTAAAAAAAAAATATACTGCAAAATGTGCTGGGGAAAAAAATAACCCCTTGGGGGTTAAGGGTTGGAAATTTCCAAAGAACCTGGGGGTAAAAGGGATAAAAGGGCATCAGTATCACCATTACTGTTCTCTGATCCTACTACTTCTACATCGGGATAACATATGATACGAGTTCTCAATAGGGTTATTTGTCTCTTCTAATCCTTGTACATTACGGAGAGAAGAAACTACCGGAACATAAGGAATCTTTGTATCTTTTAATGGTGACTGTTCACAAGTTACTCAAGTATAATACATTTTTTCTCTCAAATAATTGTGACAGGTGACACTTCCAAGTCAAGATACCATTAACATCTACAGATACTAAATAATTTCTTTTCACCTAGAACTTTAATAATCTTAGCTTCCACCCATTTAGGTCCTTAACCAAAATTCCTGGCATATACTGCATCACCAAGTCTGAATTTAGACTCTTGAACATAAATCTCATCTCCTTGTTCAGGCATAATAACATCTAATGGACCCTTAAATTTCCTTCCAAATAATAATTCAGCTGGGGAAGAGCCAGTAGAAGACTGCATTGTATGTCTATATGTGTACAAAAATTTACCAATTCTCATTTTTACAGGCAAATTACAATCAAACTTTTAAAAATTAGTTTTGAATATTCGTACAGCTCGTTCTGCAAAGCCCATTGGTGTTTGGATTATATGGTGCTCCTGAACAATGACAAACCATTTTTCTGAAAGAAATTGCGAATTTTCCTTGACATGAAACAAGTTGCATTATCAGATACAATTGTGTCAGGAATACCATGATTAGAAAAATATGACCTTAAACATTGTATGGTATCCTCTGAAGTTATATTCTTGCAAGCATAGACATCAATAAATTTAGAAAAGCAATCAATAATAACTAAATATTGAATGTCATCAATGGGTCCACAATAATCTACATGTACAGTAAATGGGACCGAGGTCTATCTACTGACGGCCAAGATGAAGTAGAAATAGCCTTATGTTTGAGATTTGTCATATATAATGCATAGTTAGAAGTTATTTGTACTAAATCATGGTCCATGCTGGGCAAACATACAAAAGACCTTACTTCCGCTTTCACGGCAACAATACCCTTGTGGCTCTCGTGAAGCATTTCCATAACACGCTTTCTCAACATCTCAGGAACCAAAATACAATTTCTAAAGAGTAATACATTTTCATGCAAAGAAAGATCATTTCTCAATTTATAGAAAAGTAACATATCATTTTCAATTAAATTTTCTTTAGGGAACCCATTCCTTACATAATCTCTTACTCTGCATAAAACAGAAACAGCATTCCTTTACCATTGTAAAATCAAAAGAACTCTTAGCTAAAATATTAATCACATATTCTCCTGGTACATAAAAATCAGCATCATTTCTACATAATAGTAGCCTACTGGGAGCATCTGCCACTATATTATTCAATCCCTTAATGTGGTCAATTTTAAAATTAAAACCAGACAGAAATAAGGCCCACATATTTGAATACAAGCATTAGATAACTGTGGAATACTCTTACTAGGGTTAAATAGATGAGTCAAGGGTTTATGGTCTGTCCTGATGATGAACTTCCTACCCAAAAGGAAATCGGAAAACTTCTTGACTCCAAAAATAATGGATAGGGCCTCTCTACCAATTTGAGAATGATTACATTCAGCATTAGATAATATTCTACTTTTAAAAGGAATGGTGAAAATTTTACTCTTATATTCTTATTTAAGAACAGCTTCCACTTCTAAAGTCATTGTAGCATTGGGTTGGAGTTATCAAAAATATCAGCTCTCTCAAAAGCTTCCTTAATATTCTGAAAAGCTTCTTCATGAACTACTGACCAGTGAAATTAAATATTCTTTTAGGTTAAATTATATAAAGAACATAAAATAGAGCTGAAGTGAGGTACAAACCTATTGTAATAAGTACATAGCCCCCAAAAAAAGGATTTTGACGTAGGAAGAATCTATTTTTCGGTGAGATAGCATGTCATCCTGATGGAAGTCCCTCCGGCTGCTTCCTACTGTATAATATTTCTGCGATTGATATTATAAGAGAATTACCGTCAGGTATCACGGGGTTCTAACCCCCGTAACAACTATAAGAAGATATTGTGTAGAAATCAGGGATGTATCCTAAGACAACCATAGATATCTGCACCCTGAATAGACCTTTCCCAGGCTAATCCTCTAAGGGGAAGGATAAGTGAGGAGCCGTTACATATCCTATCCCCTTTCGGTGCTCCCATACTACCCTGCTGCTTTATTCCTCGGATTACAGCTTCACGCTAATGATTTTAAAGACTGAACACACTAAGGAGCGGGAGCTTCCAAAATAGCCTCTATTTTCTTTGGGTCAGGTTTAATTCCATCACAACTTAAAATGTATCCTAAATACGGTACTTCCCTAGAACCAACAATACATTTATCTTTATTCAATTTTACATTTCTCTATTGCAAAATTGACCAAATTTTACATAAACTCTTGTCGTGTTCCTCCTTGGTAGCTATGACAATCAATATGTCATGAAAGTCACACCATATTGTATGAGGTAATTTAATCATTTGGTTAAAAGCGATATCACTATTAGATTTGATGTAAAATACTGTGTATGTGCTTCCCAATTGAGGCAAGTACCAACTATTAGTACCAGAAATTTTACCTAATCTTTGAATTGGATTTGAGCATCACCCATTGTGAGATTTAAATCTTGGTTTTGCTTCAAACTACTATTCTTATACAATATTATTACTTTTTTTGCTGCTAAAAGTCTGAAACCAACAGACAGTCCACAATCCTATTTTAGAGTGGAGTTATTTAAAATTCTTTGTAGGTGACAAAAATTATATGAAGAATAGTAT
Source organism: Palaemon carinicauda (assembly GCF_036898095.1). NCBI lineage: Eukaryota > Metazoa > Arthropoda > Malacostraca > Decapoda > Palaemonidae > Palaemon > Palaemon carinicauda. The sequence goes on from NC_090729.1 coordinate 139,159,981, forward strand.
ATTCTAAAGTTGTCCACATAGAGGCTACTTTGTAGGCTACTGCTTGTGGCATTTGAGTAACTATGCCCTTTGATTGCCATCAAGTCCAAGAGTTCCACCTAAGACACTACCTAGGTCACATCAGAGTCATGGTTGAAGATTAGGAATAGATATTGTCTATACGAGTTTGGAATGATCTTGCACCAATAAAATTTCTAACAAAAATAGGAAAGTGTCCTTGAAAACCAATATGATGTATTGAATGGCTCTAAATAGTATCATATGTATTTTGAATGTCAAAAAATATTGCTAGTAATACCTCTAGATAAGTAATAAATTTGTTCCGGAGGAGCTTTCGTATCTTGATTTTTTATACGATGAGTCATGTTTTACATGTAAATCGCCTAATTCATTCCAAGCCCTACAAAAACACCTCACTAAACTTTATAATAAAGGTATACAGTACTGTCCTAAATACAATGAAATAAAGCCAAATACTGTACTGTACATTTGAATCATTCATTAACTAACCTAACCGTTAATACCTGTAAATGAAGTAATTATTAGAACATAATGCCATAATAAATAGAAAATAATGAAAATGTGGAACCGTACCTTTTGAGCGAGGCAATGATTGATAGCGAAAGTGGTGGCAGAGTTGGATTACAAAAGGGCAGAAAACATGAACTGTACACTTAGCTAACAAAATACATTAATAAAACTTTACGAAACACATTAACAAATGGCAGAAAACAGTCACACCCTTAGATGGTGTCGCTGCTTTAATGGCTTCCTTCTGCTTAAGGCTGGTGCCTATCATTGATGGATTTCGACCACATTCCTTAGCGATCACACTCAACTGCATAACAGCCTCATACTTCTTGATTGTCTCCAGCTTTGCCATAGAAAGCATTTTATTCTTATTTCCCTGAACATCAGCAACATCCTTGGGAGCCATGGCTAATATTGTACGAGTTGAATAACAACACAATACAGTACAGTAACTAAAAGCAAGAGAGTGAAATCACCAACACGAATTCAACGTGAATGATAGCGCTGCCGAAACGAAATGGTTGAAGAACTCCGATACATATATGCATGATGGGATAGATGCTGACCAATAGGAGAGGAGGATATTACGGTGGTAACTAGCATCAGAGTAGGGTGATAACCAATAGAAAAGCGGGACGATGGTGGCGAGTTTACAGTTTGCCGGCGCAAATTTTTGAATTATTTTCGGTGGCCAAGCGAATCCCGTACCGTACCATATCTCGTTTTGTATCACAAAGAATTTTCCGTAATAGGAGGCAAAAAAAATCTTCCTATCTCGTTTTGAATCATGAATTTTTCGTATACAGAAACCTTTGTATCAAGGTATCACTACCGTGATTTGCATCTGTTCAAAACCTTTACATTTATAATTTTCTAAGACTGATAAAGAATTCAACGGGGAGTGTTCCATTTGTGAGCCAAATTGCAAAGCTGATAATCTTACAAAAAAAAAAAAAAAAAAAAAAAAAAACAGCAATTCTATCTATAATTTACCATTTACTCCAGTAATTTGCAAAGTGAAATACTGTAGGTCTGTAATTTTTGGGATTACTAGGATTCCTTTCCTGGCTTAGCTATAGTGTTACTATTATATGTTTCCATGCCTTTGGAAATAGATGTTTGGTCCAAAGGTGAATAGATGATTATAAAACTCTAATAGACAAGCTTTAGCCACAGGATATAAATTTCTCATCATATCAATATTTATCTTTACCATGGACCATTGAAGTACAGTTTGATGATGCAAATACCAGGTGCTCTTCAGTAAATCTTTTATTGTATTTGATATCTTCCAAAGCATTAAAATTCAATTGAGTTCCATCTCTTCTTTGGATGGATCAAAAGTGGTCATCCAAATTATTAATGCTGCTTATGTTTTTAATATTGCACTCAATAATATTTGAGACTGTCTGTACATTGTGAACTAGTGAGCCATTATGCATTAATACATGGTTTGCAAGTTTGCTATAGGAACCCTTAATTTTTCTAATTTTTATACCACACCTGCATTGAAGTATTTTCTGATATACTAGACACATTCTTACCAGAATATTATCTTGCTTTTTATTGCTTCTTTTTTAAATTTAGCAGAGATCTTATAAAATATGGTTTCAATACACTGACTTCCATTGCTATATCAATGGGCTTATTTGTTGTATTTCCTGACATTAGACCAGTAGCCTACTCAAATATTTAAATCTTTCATTTAAGGTCTAATTTTCTTCAAATTGTGTACTTTGTTTATTACTTGGGTTGGTGTATCTGATCAACAAGGGATAATGTGTTTCATCAGTAGGGCATTAACCAGAGATATAGATTTATCGGTAGTAGGACATGATGCAGAATGTTATTCCGAGGACAAGACACCTTAACTAAGATGCCGAATAGACACGATACGGAGTGGGCAGGAAGTCAAACTAACAGGAGGCTGAATGGACAAGAATAAGAAGTCGAAAGGAATAGGATAGATAATTAAAATCATCTTGACTTGTAATCGCAGCACTTATGGGAAAACATTTATTTACCTGTCATTGGATCACTAGATGGTTAAATCTTCTGAACCAAAATACATTTTGAATATCCAAATCAATATGAAAACATAAGTGTGGGGGAAGCAGGAGGGGAAGAGGAAGCAGGAGGGGAAGGGGAAGCCCAGGAATCTAACCTAAAATGAACTTTTCCTCTTTTCTTTCATTTTGATTCTATACTTTACTCTGGTTTCAGGTAACAGCAATTATTAATCTATTAGACCCTCGATAAAGATGTACACTTGCTACATTGTACTAGTAAAAAAAATGTGAATTCTCTACAAGGTACTGTACACAGTTTGGATGAGGATCCAATTTCCAGGACGGTAAATTATTCACTTTACATTCTGCACAAAATCTTGACTTTACAAATTTGGATGACACATAGTACCTCTATCATTTCTGTCAAGGCAGAAAACATTATTGACAAAAAAACTATCTAAATTTCAACACAACTACTGATTCAGCCAGACCAAGCTACAACAAAAAGGTTAAAGAAACAAAACAGCGGCAACTGGGAGGAAAAGTCTTTACACACCTGTTCTACTCACCAGCAGGATCAAAGGGTTTTACATATGCTATTATCTTATGAATAAACAGCACATGGATTCCAGGTTTAACTGAAATAATATATCTTTACATTATTTGATAGCCATGAAAAGAGCAACACCAAAATCCTGAATGAAAAGGATAACAATAAAATACCTTGCATACCACTTAGTTATATATTTTTATCCAGCTACATTCAGAACCTTTAAAAAATGATACAGATTTTCTACAAAATAATGAGTTCATGATCTTAAAAGCACTTTCAAATGAGCAACCTTTGAACTACAAAACTATTAAATAAATCATATAACATAGCTCCCTTATAAAAAGATAATTCCATATGAGCAGCAAACATAAAAGAATAAATTTCAAAGAAACAGACAACATTGCTGACTTGAAGATACAGTACATTAAAATGTTCCTGAGTGCAGTTAAACCCAACCTGTGTACTTGCCACACGTAAATTTTCCCAGTTATTTCACAGATTCAGTCAAATACATAGGGGTAAATATCTTCATCTAAACCAAGTTCAAACAGACCCAGATGACGTTCTAGGAATTCCTGAAAAAGAAGGTAAAAATGTCAGTAACTTCTCAGTGACTTCAGTATAATAAACAGTTCATTATTACATAACATTTGTAACAATGTACATGGAGGAGCAAGTCTAAAAGACCATTAATGCAAAGCAAGATTTCAATGAAAAATTATATTCAGTGTTGAAGCCAAGTGATTGCATCAAGGCATTCTCTTGGGGGGGGGGGGGATGCCTTAATTTTCCAGCAAGCAAATGTGCACATTTTATCTACTTTTACTAATCTCATTTATCATTAAATTTTACGCAAATTGATAGCCTTTTTTATCATAACTACTTATATTTTGCATTGCAATTAGAATGTTAAGGTTTATATATAATAAATAATAAATGGGAAATAAAAATTTGCATATAGAGTGGGTGATCATGAAATGACTGCCTAGAACATAGCAGACAGCAGAAATTCTACGTTTTACTATCGACAGTGGTTACAGATTAGAGTCAAACTTCAATACAAGCGATGAATACCAAATTTACAGCATTACTTGAATACCTGTATTTTTTTCATAAAATATCTTATTTCTTGTTTCATCAAAGGTTTGTCTTATGTAGTATTTTCAGTGTGTGAGGTATGTTATTGATAATGTGAATCCTTTCAGTCTCCTGAGAACTAAATGAATATTTACAAATGAAAAAATAACGATCCTTAGACCTCATATCGCCTATTATCAATAACATTCAGCAACCACGGTGGTGTTCAGAATGTAATGACTGCAAATAATGAAATTTTACTGTATCATGTACACCTGAATTGACATTAAATATTTCACTCATACACTTTATACAGTATAAAGCGTCAACTTGTAAGACGTGTAAGGGTTATGGTAACAAATTGGAAATGTCTCTGCCTTGCAATCTGCTGGACTGGAATTTGAGACCAGCTCAAGCGATATAGTAGTTTCTTCTATGTCTGCAACCTCACCATCTTTGTGGGCTGGAGATGGGGGTTTTAGGGAGCCCACAGGTCTACCTGCTAAGATATCAGCAGCCATTGCCTGGCCCTCTCTTGTCCTAGCTTGATAGAGGAGGGGTATAGACACTGATCATATTCATATATGGTCAGTCTCTAGGGCACTGTCCAATTCCCTTGCCTCTGCCATTCATGAGCAATTTTTAAAAACCTTTGAAGTTGCAATGTATGCTGACTCCTTATCCATAGAATGTCTTACTGTTCCCAAGAATTAAAGGATAGATAGTCTTTATTTACATAGTGCAAATGACAACCTATGGCTTGGAATTTTGGAAATTCAGATTACAGTATCGCAGTTTTGGCTTGGAGAATGTCTAAGGTGCTTTGGGTCCCATAGGCAATC
>NC_090729.1:139169992-139197492 GCF_036898095.1 Palaemon carinicauda
ATATATATATATATATATATATATATATATATATATATATATATATATATATATATATATATATACAATATATATAGGATATAGAATCCAAAAATGCCAGTCTTAATGGCACCAGACTGGACATTCACCTTGAAATGCCATGCCTTTGTGGCCCAAATGCATTTTTTTTTCTAATCAGAAATTTGGGGTAGGGGAAAATAAAATGCCAATTTCTCAGCAAGCATATAACCTGGAACAATGATTTAACACTCAAAATTTTTGTGGTTATTTGCTCTATGAGAATAAATATAAATTAGTACAAAATGAGGTCACGTGGGGTCAATACGTCACCAAAAGTGAGCATGGCCCATGAATTTTACCTATCAATGGAAAATGTGAATATTGTCAGGGAAATGACAGATATTCTCCTATTTATGAAGAAAATTAATAGATGTAACTATTTATTGAGAACAACCTAGAATTAACAGGTAATCTTAGTCACTTAGTCACTCTTGGCGACAATAATTATGTAACATACTAAGAATATAAAAAACTATCTAATCTTGATATACGCTTGTCAAAACATTTTCTTTTTTTATTCCGTATGTCTTTCGGAAATGGAAATTTAATTACATGCAATAGTGTACATGTAAATTGATACAAAAATGTCATGTGGCATCATTAACCTGTTAAGCGTCACCCACGGGATAAACCGTTCACCACGATCTACTCAGTACCGCCTTCAACTGCATATTCCGTTCATGACTTTAATTGCCTTTTTCAAGCCGTCAGTCTCGTGATATTACGTTTACTCGTATAGTAAGTATAGGATCACCACTTGGCAACACTCTCAGCATATGGGGGCAGTAAATAGAAACTTATATGATGTCTGGCAACTATTTTTCTGAAGGTAGTTTGATGTTAGAAAACTGGTTTCCTATCAGTGCTTCGGGCGTTCATGCGGAAGTGGTTGTTTGTTGTTCCTTTTGTAATGAACGGTCTAAAGAGGAAGGTTATTTCTTTAGATGAAATAAATGATATTCTTGTTGAGGAATTTGATAATGATAACCTATTTGATAATGAGAGCACTAGTTCTAAATCCTCCAGTGATGAGTATATTGAAGAAATAAAGTTCTCTTTCGATGCCGAAAGTGAAAATGACTTCTCATTACCAAATGACTGGACAACGAGATTTCACAAAACTATATAGGAAAGGAAACGCCGAGAGAGAGAGAGAGAGAGAGAGAGAGAGAGAGAGAGAGAGAGAGAGAGAGAGAGAGAGAGAGAGAGAGAGAGAATAAAGTGGATAAATAATGTACAAATGTATGACGAACATATTTGAAAACTATACAGGAAACGATATGGAGAGAGAGAGAGAGAGAGAGAGAGAGAGAGAGAGAGAGAGAGAGAGAGAGAGAGAGAGAGAGAGGGGGGGAGAGAGAGACTTATCCCTTTGCTTTTGTTGCTTATCCAGGCGTAGGATTTACGATTGAAGATAAAAAGAATCCATTAGAATATTCAGTATTATATAGCCATTTGAAATGAAATAATAGTAGAATTAATTGTTTTTTTTTTACTCTACCATTTAATTAATATCCCTACTTTTAACTATAAATACAAATTATAAGCATAAAGAAATGATATTAACTTTGAAAAATTATCATTAGTGAAGTGACCGCTCAGGGCAAAAAAAGCGTGACGGTACGTTAGCGGCAACCTGATCCAGGGGGACGCTTAACAGGTTAAACAAACTCATACAGGAAACAGTCAACTTTGGGAAAATTGATTTTTGCCAAAGAAATAATAAGGAGAACTACCTATCGTATGGAAAAGACTGTAAATGTAGGCTATCTGACGAAAAGGACAGCAGATTGACAGCTTTTGAGTTCATCCAAATGAATCAGTCAAAGAGATCTTCATCATAATCCAGGTCATCTGATTCTAAGTCATATTGATGGCATATTTTAGCTCTATTGGATTCTTTCTAGATGGCAGTGGTGGTGACACCACAATGCTCGACATGGAGGTACTTGTCTTAGGCTCAGTAAAAGGGTTCAGATGTGGAGATCACTACAACTTGGGTAAGATGCTCCTTATTTCACTAGCCATAGCCTTTTGAGATTTACTTTTCATAACAGTTGACTCAACTTGTAGTGGATCAATTATCTGCAAAACTCCTAGAGAATTAAAATTCTCAACAGATAAACAAAAGTATGAAGAACACATGACCAAACAATAAGTGGACAACATGGTGTAACTGCTGCACATTAGCTGGGATTTAGTAGAAGGATATATGCTTCTGAGCAGTTCTTGTAGGGCTAATGACTTGGACTTATTCATTTATACATATTTAAGTTTGAATATTGCAGTCTTCTTTTTTACCCAAACAAGCCAAATTATGCAAGGTAGATGGTGCGATATATGCAGAACTTACTGAACATTGACCAATCTCATCCAGGTCTTTAGCTTATCTTATCCAAAGGTGGCATCTCAGTCCATCAGACTAACAGTTGATATGACGCTTGATCAGACCGGATATGCAGATGCAGCATTATGACTTACAGGAATATCAGCTTTCCATCAAAATATTGCTGCAAAAAAAAAAAAAAAAAAAAAAAAAATGGCAGGCAGTAACAAAATCAGTCAAGAGCTGCTATTGATGGAGAGCTGATCAACAAGACAGGAATGCAACATACTGAAGAAAATCGCAGACCTCAGGAAAAACAGAGTTTATGAGTAGTGATATCATGCTGATCTTTAGAAGCTGATAGATGGAATAAAGATGACATCGAATCCATTTACTGCAGAAGCTGATCCATTGCAAAGCAAGCCACAGGTAAAGACTCTACTGAGGAATCCAGAGGCAAAGCCGGGAGGGCTCCTACGAGACCTCCTAATATCTCCTCTGCTGGACATTCGAATGGAGGAGGAAAAACCAAACTATAGGAGCCAGGGATCTGAAAAAAAAAAATTTTTTTGGACCACCATCAACCCCTTTGAACAGGGCAAAGCTGCACTGGCCTTAGGTGGTCGTTGGGTGCCGTACACATGATCAAGGATATTGTCTTTATACCCTTTTAAGGTGCCGTCTCCGGGTCAACCAACCCATTGATGTCCCTCATACAGGCTAAAACCTGCCAGAAGGCTTACTGTGACTCTTTCTGTCTGGCTTCGGAGTTGAACTTTTGACTGGCAGCCCTGGGGAGATAGTCATCAAATTCCAGTTCATCTTCCACCTCCGACCTTTCACCCATGGAAAGGGTCGTCAATGGAAGGTTCGTCGCTCGCAGACGTTCCTGCTGTAAGGGAGGACCCATGAGCTCTTTCTTACAGAAGAGCCGCCCTCACCTTGGCGTTCTTCGGCACCGTTGTTGTGTCTTTAGACTCTGCGAGGCAGCCGGAATTCCTCCTTCCTGCCATCCCAAAGAGGTATGAACCTCTCTTGCAGAAGATTCCTCTTCAAGCTTCAGTGGTCTGGAGACAGGCCTAAGTTCTGGCTGGACCATCTCAATTGAAGATGGTCGGAACCTCGGCACTAGGGAGATCTACCAAGGAGATCCTAAGCCCCACCTTGTACAAGGGTGGAGGAGATTAGATGGAAGAGGAGTTGGATTCATCAGTCTCCCCCTCGTCTTCGTTGTCAGGACTGGAGTTAATTGAAGCTGCGAGAAATCCTGCTGGATGTTCGAAGACCCTCTTGCAGCTCCACGAGGTCTCTTGAGGGGTGAGATGATTATCGGAGGGTTAGGGGCTCTGAAAGAGACGTCTCCACCTAGGGTCAGCTGGAGGAGAAGAGGAAAAGGAGACCAATTTCTTCAATGGAATCCTTGTGGTCGATGCTACTACTGTCTGCTTCGCTGGTTGTGCTGGTTGCGCTGCACTTGCAACTGCCTGCTTGATCCCCATAACCAAGGTATCAAACCACGATGGTGGTTTCCACACAGTAAACAGGTATGGCGTGTCTTTGGGGAGTCCTAAGGGTGGAGATCGCCTCCTTGGGATCGTTGTCTCAGCACCTGATACTAAGGAGATGGTTCTCTTACCTAGTTCAATGTGCAGAGGCATCTGAGGGTCCTCATGTACAGGATGGTCTGGTGTGATGGAAACAGCCACGAACTTCCTGGGAGGTTCCTTAAATCCAGCAGGAAAAGGAACTGGGTGCCAGCCTTGTGCTGGCGAGTCAGGGTAATGTGTACGCTGCTCTGGAACGGTCACTGATGGTCTGCGATGTTTGTCCCATGACTTTGAGGAGGAAAAAGAGGATCGCACGTGAGATCACGACGATCGCGCGCGAAAGTGACAAATGAGCGTGGAACCGTGATGATTGCTTGCGGGAGATGGAAAGTAGCGCGGTGATACGTAGCAGTCACACTTAGGAGGCCTGCAGGCTGGAGTCCGACGAGCTGGCGAGTGATGCATTGGGGAGTGTGACTTGTGATCGCAAGCTGGCAAACAGCGCACTGTGGGAATACGTTCAAGGTCTAGTGAATGATGAGCAGGCAAGTGACGATCACGAGCTGGCGAACAGTGATTAGGAGAATGACGACCACGAGCTGGCAAGTAGCGATCGGGAGACTACTAGAGACATTAATGAGCAGGAGAGTGATGAGATGATCGTCGATCCTTAGAGTCAGAGCGCTGTTTCCCGACGACTGGAATGGGCAAACATCTGGACTGGTGAAGGGGACTGCAGTCCCTTATGAGACCCTATGCTTGTCGCCAACAGCAGGTCAGTGCTGGGGTGGCAAGAGGGCACACTGGTCTCGTCAGTGGCGATCCTCTGCAGGGGGGGGGGTCACACTGCGAAGGACTAGGAGGAGCAGGAGTGGGCGAGACATGTTCCTCGCAGACTGCAAGAGAGTCAACTACAGCACTCGCAGGAGAAAGATTTTCTATATCAGAGGATGCCTGAGTATGTCTCCTCTGGGCCCCACACTGAATAAGCTCTAACAACACGTCCTTCAAAGGAGGGCCTGCAACCCGACGCGAAGCGCAAACCTGTAATACATCGGAAAGAGAAAAGGATTCCCCTGCGGGCAAGGGCAAAGTTGCTTCTCTAGGGGAAGCCGCTTCATTCCTGAAACCCAGGGTTGACCTGGTGTTAGTAGGTCAAGGGGGCCGACCGCTATATACGAACTTTTTATCCAAATTCGAAAGAATTCATACAGCTTTTATATACAGATAAGGTTATCTTTTTCCAAAAAATTCAAAATGTTTAGGATGTTTCAATTTTATGGATGAAAAACCAAAAGAATAATCAAATAAGGGCAAAGATCTTTAGAAACCATTTTTTTTTTTATAATGAAAGAAAAAATTTATATGAATATTTTTCCTTTTTCTTCAATAAAAAGTTATAGGTCACTGTGGAAGTAAGAGAAGTGCGAGAAATGCCATAGTCATATTCTAAGCAGGATGCGAATGCCAAACCTCAGCAATGTAACATTTTTCATGAAGAGTAAACACAACCAAGTCCGTGAGAAAGAAGTTGTCTGTGAGAACGGAACAAGTACCTTCCGGTATTAATGTTGTGTTTACTATAAATCCATAAGTGCTGAGATAACTGTATAAACTTTAGCATGAAATTGGATATTTGTGGCAGTTCACTTTGAGAGGTCATATGGAATGGTCATCCGACCAAACCAGCAATACTCCTGTGATGGAGATGTTAACACTGTTCTTAAAGAATAAACTATTTTAAAGTTAACTTACTTAGACTTTACTTGAAGATGTAACATACCAAATCTAATCTATAACACATTGAAGATGACATTTGAAGAGAACCCAAATGTGTGTTAACAACAGTAGCACACCAATAAATGGTGGCAGCGATAAAACTCTAAGAACCAGAGAAAGATCTTCAAGAACCAGTGAATAAAACTCTAAGAACCAGAGAAAGATCTTCAAGAAATCAACAGTAATGAATCTACAATTTTGACTAAGTATCATAGTCCAACGAAGAAATGAAACATTTAATACCAACAAATGAATGTTATACAAACTGAGGAACTGGATCTTCAATCAACATCCTAAGAAAACCAAGGACTGACATTCAATGTTTACAAAACATTGAAGAAACATATCCAGGAAGCACTACATTCAACGGAAATCGGACAAAAACATTCACCCAAACATCAATAGGAAGAAACGATTCAGTGCGAGAGAGAGAGGAAATGACAACATCACACTTCGCCATATAAACTGAAGCTAAGTACATTTTCTTATTCATTTCAGTTTTGAGCAGTGAAGTGTAGTTATCACGAGTCGATCGTCCATTATTACTGGGGTGAGTTGTTTGCAAATCTTCTATTTCCTTTCATTAAAGGAAACTGTGTTCAACTTCAAATTCTCGTCTAGAATTTTTTTTCTCTCTGTGCTAATTCCGTTTTCTTTCAGAAGTTCTCGGGAAATATCTTTGTATTCCGTTTTCTTTCAGAAGTTCTCGGGAAATATCTTTGTATTAGTATCATTGTTTTGGGGGATTTTGTTATAATCTTTATCATTTAGTGCTTATGCGTTTACGCAGTGGACGTCTGTATTCATTTAGATATTTTGATAGGATTGCAAGGGGTCGTAGAGATAGAAAAAGAAATACCGTAAACATGACGCCCCCTGTGAGCCCCAACCCTGGACCGAGTAACCCAACCCAAGGATATGGTAACCCCCCTCCCATTGTGACACTAGTAAATGCTCGCTCTGCAATCCTTCCTTTTCAGGGTCGGGTTAATGGGTTCTTGCCTCAGAATGTGGAGTCATGGATTTCATCCGTCAATGCCCATTTAAATGCTAAACAAATCATAGACCCGTTAGTACAATTACAAGAAGCTAAAAGTTTTATAGACTTTTCTAAAGGAGATGCGAGTGCGTATTTAAGGAGTGTTTCATTTCAAGAAGCAGTTACCTGGGATGATTTCAAAGTTAGGCTACGTGCGGTCTATGGAGGTGAAGAAGCCTTAAATGTAGTTTTAACATTAAGAAATACACTTAATCAAGCCACTATGACTCGGCTTAATGTTATTGAGAGAGCAGCTCTCATAGCCGGTAGGCTTAATGAATATCAAGATATTTTAGGTAATTCCACTTGGGTTACTAGATATAACATCTCCGTGAAAGGTTTCTTACGATTAATGTATTTAACTTGCATGACACTTATGTTGCCTGAAGCTTTAGTGCGGTGTTTTGATAAAAAGTTAACGCCAGCAAGCACGGAATTGGATGTATATAAACAGATAAAGAAACATGTCTAAGTGTCCTGATCTTGATCCCGTGTTAACCCAAGTTTTTGCAAAAAATGAAACAAAGCCACAACAAGTAAACGTAGTTAATAATAGTCAAGTTGCAGGAATGACGTGTTATAATTGCAAACGTCAAGGTCACTTGATTGCGGATTGCAGAACGAGATTCTGTTCGTTACATAATAGTTCGTCTCATTCATATAGTCAGTGCTACTCGCGTAAGACACAACAGAATCCTAGAAATACACAGTCAATTCCACAGTCAGTTCCATATGGAAATAAAAAGAAAAATCCTCATTACAATAAGAAGAAACAGCCAAACGTCAATGTAGTTCAGAATCCAAAACAAACAAACAGTTCTTCGAATAACACTGAGCCTGGGTCGTCAAACCAGACCTCGCAAGGTCAGACTAATTTTCAGAATGTGCAGAGCAAAGCAAATACCTCATAATTAACTCCAGTGGGGAAGAGCGTGATGTTGGGTCAAGGTCATTCATGTCAACATCAGTAGTATTGAATAATCAATTTAATGTTTTATCAGATCATTGTGAGGCAATAGATTTTCCTATGAAACACACGGCCGAATTAAATAAATCAGTGCATGCTCCCGTAGATTTGCAACGAATTCATACAATAATAAGCCAAAATGAGTTATGACCAACCTTATGTGCTGTAAATTTAGAACACAGATCATTTACAATATTTTTTGACTCTGGTAGTCCACGTAATATCATGGATTTGAGGACACATTATTTGTTGTTTTCGAACTTCCCAATAGAAAAATCCGGAGTAAGACTCTCGGGTATAGGAAATATGGAATTAAATGTAATAGGCCTAACTCATGTTCAGTTCAAGGTCGGTAAGCGCATGTTTGCTGATACATTTGTTATTGTACAAAACATTGATATGTATCCAGCTGTAATTATAGGATACCCATCTATGGGCAATCAAAACATTATCTTAGCCCCTGCCAAGCACGGCGTGTATATCAAAGGAAAATTCTATAAGTCTTCTAATACCTTAAAATCAGTTTTGGATAAAAAGACGACAAATAAAACAGTGACGTACGTTGAAAAACCAATAACTTGTCTCACTAATAAAGAAATAATATACGCGACCCAACAGAATTCTCGTTCAACCGTAATATAATCTTGCACGCAATCTATCAAGCCGAACGTACCTTCGAATTTAATAGTGCAAGTAAAGAAAACATTACCGGGATCTGAAATATCAATCCTTTCCGACACTTTGAAAACTAACGGATTGTCTGTCACACAAGCTATTTATACATTAGGCTCACATCAACAACGTAATATTGAAGTCTGTAATCATTTAAATACCACTTTAGTAATTCACAAAAATCAACATATCTTGGATGTAGAAGTTTATAAACATCGTATTCTTACCGTTGCTGAAATCAATCACGCTCAATCAGTTGCGGATGAATCCCTTTTGCAATCTATTAAAAATAAAACCAATAAAGACATTTAAGACGAAGAAATTCAGCAGAAAATTTTTGGACTTTTAACTGAATATCATGATGTTTTTCCCACTACGGATGGATCCTTAGGAAAAACAGATGTGATCGAGCATCAAATAAGGTTAAAGGACAAGCAGAAAATTATCTATGTACCCTCGTACCGACTCCCTATGAAATTCCAGAATGAAATAAATGATGAAGTAGGTAAAATGCTAGAAGAAGGAGTCATTAGGAAATCGAACAGCCCTTATAATTTTCCATTAATAGTTGTACCGAAAAAGATCGAACATGGCGTATCTGCGTAGACTTCCGTCGCCTAAACGAGGAGACGATCCCTGATTGATTCTCAGTGCCATGTACTGACTATATTTTATCTTTGTTAGGTCAGAATAAATATTTTACCAGTTTGGACTAAAGGCTTTCACCAGATATCATTAGAAGAAAATAGTATCCCATACACAGCCTTCAGCACAGCCAGGGGACATTATGAATTTTTACGGATGCCTTTTGGTTTACGTTGTGCTCCCATAACATTTAAAAGAATGATTAACATAGTGTTTGGAGACTTGCTAGGGGATATATTACATGCCTATATGGACGACCATGTAATCTTTTCCAACACCTTAGAAGAACATCTACGTAAATTAGAACTAGTACTACAGAGACTAAGATAACATAACTTATGGGTAAAGATTAGTAAGTGTGAATTTTTCAAAACAGAATTAGTCTATTTGGGTTTTACGGTGTCAAGCCAAGGTCTTAAAGTAGTCCATGATAAGGTGTCGGCTATCCGTAACTTTCCGATACCTACTAACGTCAAGGGAATACGGCAATTTCTGGGTTGTAGTGGATATTACAGGCGTTTTATACGCAATTATTCAATAATAGTCGCTCCCTTAACTGATCTTACAAAGAAGGGCAAAGATTCCATATGGTCTGAGCAGCATCAACAGGCGTTTAATACCTTGAAAGATGAACTGTGTTGTTCTCCTATCTTAAAATTTCCTGACTTCGGTAAGGAATTCTTCATTGCAAAAGACGCCTCAGACTTAAGAGTGACGTACGTCAGCAATATGAAAAACAATTTTTCCCGATAGCTTTTTATTCTCGAAAACTGAGAACTTCCGAAAGTAAGTATGCAGTAAGAGACAAGGAAAGGCTAACTATTGTTAATTCACTAGTGCATTTTAAGTTCATAATATACGGTTATCTCGTTAAGGTTCTTACTGATCATAAACCACTAACCGACTTCTTTAAAGGCTTCAGCCACAGCCCCAAACGGACTCGGTGGCATTTGATCATTCAAGACTTTGGCGCGAGAATCGGGTATTTACCTGGGAAAGCAAATATCATTGCTGATGCATTATCACGCAACCCCGTGCCATCTTGTACGGAGCCTTTAGCTGAATTAATAGATATATCAACATCCATGCCTATTGTTAAAACGATATCTGAACAAGAAGATTTGGGCTGGAGTGCTGAATTATTACAGACTGAGCAAAAAAAAGATCAGAAATTAGAAAAAATTATAAATGCTTTGAAAGGCAATCAGAACGAAAAGGAATATATAAAGTATAAGCAGCAGAATTATATAATCAAAGACAATATTCTGTGTAGGACCGTGACAAGGAAAACCCGCAATACACCACATGTAACTAACGACCAGGTAGTGGTACCAATCTCACTTATTTCCACTGTCCTAAATTGGTTGCATGCAAATCCATTGCATGGACACGCGGGGTTCTCATTAATGTCACAGAAAGCCAAATCATTGTTTTATTGGCATACGATGCTTACAGATATAAAAAACACATAGCTACATGTCGCACGTCAGGAAAACAAAGGGCATACGAAAACACCTGTCAGCCTAGGGGCTTATCCCGTGCCCAATCAACCCTTTGAAAGGATACATTTAGATTTATTAACAGGATTTTACGAGTCAGACAGAGGAAATAAGCACCTCTTAGTAATTGTAGATGCTTTAACTCGATATACAGAACTAATAGCGCTTAAAACTAAAACTGCGATTGAATGTGCTAGGAAGTTTTACGAGTGTTACATTTGTAAACATGGAATTCCACACATGATAATCTCAGACTCGGGTGGAGAATTTAATAATCACTTTCTTACCTCATTGTGTGAATTCCTTAGCATAAAGAAAATAAATACCATGATATATCACCCAGAGTCGAATGGGCTAGTGGAAAGAGCGAATAGGAAGGTTTCAAATATATCAAGAGTAACACTAGGGGGATCAGACCCCACCTGGGATATTGCAATACCTGCGGTACTGAGTAATCTGAATCATTCATATCATATATCATTTAAAATGTCACCGCACGAGGCATTGTATGGTACCCCAGTTAGAACGCCTTTCCATGTATTAACGCCTACAACTAATCTATCAAATCCTTTAAAAGAATGTATAAATACAAGCAAAAGTCGTTTTGATATCCTTCGAAAGAATTTAGAAGAATCACAAATCATAATGAAAAGGAATCATGATAAAATAGCGAAGCCAACTAAAACATATACCGTGGGTGATAATGTATACATACAGGTAAATGTATGTAAAGGACTCAATTATAAACTAATACCTAAGTTTGAAGGCCCATTTAACATTTTGGAAACATTAACGGCCAATAGGTTTAGAGTTCAAAACGTATCCCAACCCACTGATGAGAGAATCGTACCATTGGCTTACATAAGAAATTAAAATAAGAGGGAAAGATTTTTATTTTTTTATTTTTTGTAAACATTATATGTTAAAAGTTTTTCTTATTAATACAGAAGTAATTACATATATTTTTCTCGTTACAGGTTTCCAAGATGAAGTTTTTATTGTTAGGAGTGATATTGTTCGCTCAGACATTTTTCTCGTGTGGGATGAGCTCTAAAACTAAAATTATAGATTTTAAATATGGCACTATAGTTGAAAGACAAGAAGACGTTTTTATTACATCAAGTAACGTAGTTGTTGAAGTGCGTATGCAAGCAATTTTTCTCCCAGAGAATGACGTCACTAGCTTAAAGAGCGCCATTTCAAGGTTTGCTGTTTCATTAAATGAAATGCATAGAAGACATTTTCCTTTTAATACAGAGAGTTCGCTTGCATCGACACTAAAAGTTGCAGAGATGCTATCTGACGACTTGCAAAATAAGATTTATGAGGCAGAATCTTTGGCTCATGACCTTTTGATGTGGACAGTAGGGCACGATAATCTTCAGAAACGTAACCCGTTTATTTTTGCTGCACTAAACATCTTTGGTTCTATTGCAAGTTTAGGCTTAGGAATTTCCAATCGTCTTAAGATTAGTAATCAAAATAAGAAAATTGAGTTTTTGACTCATGAAGATGAATTGATTATGTCAGAACTAAGGAATCAGTTAGCTTCAATCAATCAAATTATGAGTTTGGTAAATGAACATTCTAGTAATATCAGTCAAATTATGGAAGTACAAGATTTGTTGGCAACGTTAACGTATTATGATTCAAAAATAGATCACATACATAATAGAATTGCACATTTCATTGAGAAATCAAAAGACTAGTGGAAGCTATCACGTTAGCGACTAAAGGTGTACTGTCACCCCATTTGTTGCCAATAAGAGACTTAACGTTAATTATGGAGAACGGACGGGAGAAATTAGGTTATGTTCCTTTGTTAGACGCACGTAGGTTAGAATTTTATTACAGCCTAATTACAGTAAGCGTTGACAATCACAGGATTAGGATTACAATTCCCTTTGGTTCTTCCGATGCCTGGCAATCTTACAGGATATCACCATTTCCGACTTTCATGACAAATCACTCAAAGCCAGTAATATCCAGTTTGACAGGACACGTATTGATTTCCCCAGACAAGGAAACATATACGGTCATTAAAGACTTAAATCAATCAACTCACTGTTCAGATGCAATGGATAAAAAAATTTGTACAGCTGACTCATTTGAATTCCATAAAAACTTAATGGGTTCATGCGAGTTAGGTATAGTGCTAGACGGTGCTCTCTCCCATACACATGAAAATTGTCTGGAAAAGCTTTATCCCTTTGACGATAATAAGTTCAATTGCAGACTGAACAACGGCTCGTGGATACGATACGATAAGGCCGGCTTCAATGTATCATGCCCGGACGGATCCACGTCCTATTCCCAAATCTTCGTTGCAGCAGATGGTTGTATCGGGACGTCCCCGAATTACATGGTTCATGGAATCAAGACTATTATCAGAGAACGAGCCTACTTCGCGAACTTCACGTGGTCGACAACAATTCCATCTTTACCTCTCCCATACAATGCACGTGTGGCTAAGCGGTTGATGAAATTGACCGAGATGGACCACCCGACACCGACTTATGAAGAACGTCGATTCTACGTGTTACTAGCAGTAATTAGCGTTACGGTGATGATATTTATCGCCGTTAACATCCTTGTTTGGCGTAGGTTAAAGAGAAATAAGATTGAGATCAAACAGAACGTTTTGCCATGTCCAGATAAAACTCCTTATTTAATTCAATTTAAAGCCGTTTGAAACTGGCCCCTTCATTCGTTCAAAGGAGTAAAATTGTCTTGGAAAAGTGTTGTGCACAAAAAGCAGTTAGTACGCTAGTAATATGTAATTGAAGAGACTATAGAACATTTGCATTTTAAAAAACATTTAAAAAATCAATCATTTTTTTTGGCACCTAATAAAATATATAAGCCAGAATGTTAAAATACAGAATCTATGGGCATCTAATAAAATATATAAGCCCTATATATATATATATATATATATATATATATATATATATATATATATATATATATATATATATATATATATATATACACATATGTACGAAACCGTGGTACGTGTACGTACCAGGAATTCGTGTTTGTGCACTAAAATTGTATCTTTACCAAAGTAACAAATATTTTTATTAGTTACCGTATTATAATAATCTATGTTTTTGACAAAGGTAACAACTATTCTTTAACAAAGTTACCGAATCATATGTATATCAGTATTTTCTTTGGTACCATATAATCTTTTGCTAGCAATGTACCATATATATGATCTGTATTTATCGTGCATTTTTTCTTTGTTTTGGCAATATTTGTTAAGTATGCATTATTATTTTTTTAATGTGCCTATTTGAACATTTGTCCTCATTTGCTTATGGCTAAAGTTAAAAAAAAAAAAAAATATATATATATATATATCCAGTCACACTCCTAGTAAACATATTTTGACGTATTGTTAAATTTTCAAAAATTTAGGTAGCTGACCGAGCTAATGTAATATATTAGATATTACTTGTTTAAAACATATGACCTATAGGTCACTGTGGAAGTAAGAGAAGTGTGAGAAATGCCATAGTCATATTCTAAGCAGGATGCGAATGCCAAACCTCAGCAATGTAACATTTTTCATGAAGAGTAAACACAACCAAGTCTGTGAGAAAGAAGTTGTCTGTGAGAACGGAACAAGTACCTTCCGGTATTAATGTTGTGTTTACTATAAATCCATAAGTGCTGATATAACTGTATAAACTTTAGCATGAAATTGGATATTTGTGGCAGTTCACTTTGAGAGGTCATATGGAATGGTCATACGACCAAACCAGCTATACTCCTGTGATGGAGATGTTAACACTGTTCTTAAAGAATAAACTATTTTAAAGTTAACTTACTTAGACTTTACTTGAAGATGTAACATACCAAATCTAATCTATAACACATTTAAGATGACATTTGAAGAGAACCCAAATGTGTG
This sequence comes from Palaemon carinicauda, assembly GCF_036898095.1. Lineage (NCBI taxonomy): Eukaryota > Metazoa > Arthropoda > Malacostraca > Decapoda > Palaemonidae > Palaemon > Palaemon carinicauda. The sequence goes on from NC_090729.1 coordinate 139,184,446, forward strand.
TTAACAACAGTAGCACACCAATACATGCACCTGTCATTAACACTCTCCATAAGACGACCTGTGAGAAGTTTTGCTGGGTGTTTTTTTTTTTCAATGAATCTAATAAGGTTTTCATACCAACCAATAGCTTCCCTTATTTCTGACGATGTCGTTTCTTCTGTTTCGCCCCCATCCTCGCCACCACTAGAGTGGTGCTCCTCTTGAATGATGGTCAACTGCACTGCCTCCAACTCCTTCAAGTCTTCAGTCGTAAGCTCATCCCTGTTTTCCTCGATAAGGTTATGGACGTCAGCCTCATCGACAACAGGCCCCATGGACTTCCTGATTGAAATCATTTCCTCAACATCACCCTCAGGGGCATGATCATCAACGGCCTCGTCTTCGGGTGAGGGTTTGAAACCTTCGAAGTCGCGTTCTGCCACAACAGCTGGCCACAGTTTCTTCCATGAGGAGTTCAAGGTGCGCCGCGAAACCTCATTCCAAGCTTTATCAATTTTCTTCAGAAACTGAACGATGTCAAAATTCCCCTTCCAAAATTCACGGAGGTAGAGTTGAGTGCTATAGGTCACTTCGAAGCATCTTCTGAACAGATGCTTCGTGTAAAGCTTCTTGAAGTTGGCAATCACATAGGATGTATGTTGGCCTCGAGGCCAGTAGGGTGAGCAGGGGCATTGTCCAGTACCCGGAGACATTTTAGAGGAAGATTGTTCTCTTCTAAAATTTCTTGACAGCAGGACAGAAGCAAACGTTTACCCACTTAATGAATATTGTCCTCGTGACTCAGGCCTTGGCATTAGACCTAAAAAATACCGAGAGCCTATGCTTCGTGATAATTTGTGCCTTGAAGGCACCAGGATTCTCTGAGTGGTACACCAGTAGGGGCTTAATTTTTAAGTCCCCACTAGCATTTGCACAAAATGCAAGGGTAAGTCTGTCCTTCATCGGTTTATGGCCAGGAAGTTTCTTTTCTTCTGCTGTGATATATGTGCGATGGGGCATTTAATTCCAGAAAAGGCCAGTTTCATCCCAGTTAAACACTTGCTGAGGAATGTACCCTTCTCTGGAAATTAATTCCTCAAACTTCTTGAGGAATTCATCTGCTGCTTTCTTGCCAGAATTGCTAGCCTCTCTATGCCTGACGACTGAGTGAATACCAGTCCTCTTCCTAAAGCGATAAAAACCACCAATGAGAAGCCTTGAATTCTGTGGGGGCTTACTGCGACGTTTCTTCATCTCCGCCATCTCTCTGGGCTTCCACGAGATCGGCGAAGATGGCGCTTGCCTTGTGCGAAATTACTGATAGCGTGAGTGTATCACCAGCAATTTCCTTCTCTTTAATCCATAGTAGATGGAGTCTCTCGATAGCGTCGTTGATTGAGGTCCTTCCACTGGCAAAGACAGTCATGCCCTTAGAAGACATACTTGCTTTAATGGCTTCCTTGTTCTTGATAATTGTACCAATCGTTTGCTGGTTATGACCATATGCACTAGCGAGTGTAACGATGCGCATGTCTTCTTCGTATTTCTTGATTATCTCCAGGTTCGTTTCCATAGTAATCATCTCCTTACTTCTCCCTTTAACATCACTAACAATATTGGGACCCATGGGTAACGAATCAAAGTTTGAATTAAGCACTAAAATGCACAAAAAATACTATATCGCAAGCACTCACACGAGATCAAGTCTTAACACACACGTGAGATTTTGAACTGAGTGCGTGATTAACAAATAGAAAGAGGCAGCACCTCTCTCAGGCATTATGGGAGGGATTTCGGCCAATAGTATATCGACATCTTAGTGATGCCGACCAATAGCAGATCAGCACACACACACACACTCACCAGTGATGTATGAGCGTGGTGTGAGGCGAGTGACTCGCATAGTCATAAGCACACCAACCGCCAAGTTTGAATTTTGGAATTTGATGCCGTAAGGTGGGGAAAATGCCGTAACAAGGGGACAAAAAAACTTTGCATTCTACGTCGTAACATGAAAAAAATGTAAGCTGGGGATGCCATACCCCGGGGGTCCACTATATTAATGTATATGTATACAGTGAGCCCTCGCTACTTCGGGGTTCGACCATCGCGGATTCACGACTTCGCGGATTTTTTTCATTACGCATGTATATACTGTACTATAAAAGAAATATATCGCATCTTTTCCATGAATCTTTTGTATGTATACGTAGTACTGCATCCAATAATATTCTTTGTTGCAAAAATCACATCTCGAATAAGCGTACATATCCTACAACAAAACAAGCGTAAAATAGCGTACGTAAAGCATATATAGTACCTTGTATTTGAATTTGTAACTACTACGTAGCATGTGAGACAGACTGTGAATGGTTCCAGTGCTGATAGATGACGAATCAGCTCCCAAGTTTTGTAATCTAGCCTGTGATTGGTGTTTTGACCGCTTCTCCGATCCGCAGCAGCTTGGCTTTTCTCTGACCAGTAGCATCTTCTCGCGGCCACTTTGTTTGCCGCTCTCTCGCCGGGTAGATGCTGCTACGTTACTGTGTAACTTTAAACTGTGCTATGCGTGACTGTTTGAAGTTGAACTTTTTGTTGATTTTTCTGTTTAACCCCTACAATGGCTCCCAAGCGTTCAATGGCTCCCAAGCGTTCTGCTTCTACTAAGGCTGGTAGTGAGCCTAAACGCCACAGAAAAATTATGACGATTGCTGAGAAGGTGACACTTCTCAATATGTTGAAAGAAGGCAGAAGTTACACGGCCGCAGCCCGCCATTTTGGAGTGAACAAATCCACCGTTCGCTACATTAAGAAGGACGATGCGAACATTAGAAAGACGGCTGCCATCACCTTTAGCAGGTCAGCGAAGCGAGTTGTTACCGCTCGTAATAAAACGATTGTCCGTATGGAAGGTGCTTTAACAATCTGGATTGCCGACTGCCGGAAGAAGAACATAGCCTTGGATACGAACACCATCCGAACCAAGGCTTTGGGTTTGTATGAGAATTTTGCGGCAAAGGAACCTCAAGACGACGATGGCGACCATGCTGAAGAAGACGAAGATGATGTACTAGATGAACCTCAAGTAGGGACATCCACTGATTCCCAGCCTCAGAAACAATGTTTTTCCGCCAGCAAAGGATGGTTCGCGAAGTTTCAGAAACGCTTCAGCCTGAAAAGCGTTTCCCTGCATGGCGAGGCTGCTTCCGCTGACACTACCGCTGCTGAAACTTACGCGAATGAGACATTTAAGAACATTATCACTGAAGGTGGATACAAGCCCGAACAAGTGTTTAATATGGATGAGACTGGCTTGTTTTGGAAGAGAATGCCGTCACGAACTTTCCTGTTCAAAGAAGAAGCCAAAGCCTCTGGCTTTAAAGCATTCAAAGATCGTGTTACCCTCGTGATGTGTGGCAATGCTGCTGGATTTTTGCTAAAGCCGGGGCTTATTTACAAATCGAAAAACCCTCGCGCTTTGAAAAATAAAAATAAGAATCTCCTTCCCGTGTACTGGATGCATAATCCAAAAGCATGGATTACGAAGATGCTGACCTCCAACTGGTTCCACCAGTGTTTTATCCCGCAAGTCAGTAAATATCTCTTAGAGAAGGGCTTGCCATTTAAGATCCTTCTCCTTATGGATAACGCTGGTGGACACGCAACTGATCTGTCGCATGAGGGCAATCAGGTTGAGTTCCTGCCACCCAACACGACGTCATTAATTCAACCGATGGACCAGGGGGTTATCAGGGCGTTCAAGGCCCTCTACACGAAGAATACCTTGGCGGACCTCGTTGCGTGTGTGGATGCTGACCAAGATGATGAGGATGAAACATTCAATTTGAAGGCGTACTGGCGGAAGTACACAATAGCCACGTGCCTGCAGAACATCCAGAAAGCACTAAAAGAAATGAAATCTGCTACTGTTAATGCGAGGTAGAAGAAGTTGTGGCCCCAGATTGTTTACGATGAAGAGGGATTTACACCTGCTGAGATTCAACGCTCTGCAATACGGAAATCTGTGCAGTTGGCTGCGATAATTGGAGGTGACGGGTTTGGCGACATGACGACTGAAGACATCGACGAGTTGTTGGACGGCCATTCCCAGCCGCTAACTGACGCAGACCTCGAAGACCTGACGAAATCGGCCAGTGAAGAACACAGTGAAACACAGGAAGAGACCCAAGAAATTGTCGAAGAAACGGGCTTAACATTAGAACGGCTTGCCAAGCTCTGCAACCTTGCGAAGGAGTTGAGAGAATTGTCGCAAGAGTGGGACGAGGATATGGTTCGTTCTATGCAATTCTGTCACAAAATCGATGAAGACGTGACTCCCTACAGGATGCTCTTCGAGCGAAAAAAGAAGCAGCAACTTCCGATCACAATGTTCTTCCAGTTCCTCCTGCTACTATGCCTTCGGAAGAAATTGAAGAAGTGTACCAGGAAGAAGTTGAAAAGGTGTCCCAGGAAAAGACACCTCCGTCTGAAGAGACATAAAATACTATCATTGGCTGTACAGTAGAAGACATCATCAGCTTCATACACCATCATTTCTACTGTGCAGCAAATTCATCGCCATCATCTTTCAAGTTTTTCTTCAACTTCTTTCGTGGTGAGTACAGTAACAATCTTTATTTTTTTTTTATACTACTGTACTTTAATATTCTAACATTTTAATATTTGTGCCTGTTTTAGTTTAGGGTACTGTAATACATGCATTAAGTGTTCTGTACATTAAAGGGTAGTTTGTTAACAGTACTACGTAAAGGGAAGGTTTTAAGTCTGAATATACATGTTAAATAAATACGTAAATATGGTGTCCCTACTTCGCGGATTTTCAGCTATCGCGGCCGGGTTTGGAACCTATCTACCGCGATAAACGAGGGTTCACTGTATATATATATATATATATATATATATATATATATATATATATATATATATATATATATATATATATATAATGTATATATATATATATATGTACGTATATATATAGACTGATAAAAATCTATTTAAGATTACAAACAAGTAAATTTTAGATTTGAATCTAGTACTGAAAAAGTTATCTAATTTTATGAAAAGAAGTACATCCATACTTGTAAAGGTAGATGTTTACAATTTAGCATGTTTACAGTATATCGCAGGCTGTTTATTTGTGAATGGGGTTTGCTCTAAGCTAGTAAAAAATAGAAAGATTTTGTAAGGTTAAATAACAAATCACGTTGTTAGTTGTTACATTTATTCATATTTTCATTTCAATATCTCTGTTTACATCGCGTAGCCTATGTAGATGGCTGCGGATCGTCAGCGCCAACAACTGTTTCGTTTCTTGTTATTCGATGCGCATTTTTAGAAACTGGTCAAGAGTTCGTTGAACAGTGTTGTTCTTTATTTTCAAGGATTACATGATAGGGAGCTAAATCATATCAACAAAACACTATTAACTATATGTGAGCACAGCTGACACAAAACCAAATTAAAATAACTGGTAATTGCTTTTGTTAAAATACATCTTGTATGGTAATAGAAAAGGACAAACATTATTAAACGAAGTTCTGATAACACAGAAAACCAGGATTATTGTAGAAATCTGTCAGTACATGTATATTATGCTGTCGGCTTAAGCCACAAGTCAGCTGAAAAATCGAATAGCGTTTTAATCCCTGTCTATGATCAAACTTAGATTTAAGCAAAGCAAAAGCTTATATTGTGTGTAGTATTTAAGAGAGAGAGAGAGAGAGAGAGAGAGAGAGAGAGAGAGAGAGAGAGAGAGAGAGAGAGAGAGAGAGAGAGAGAGCGTATTCATATAAATTATAAAAAAATGTATGAACACTATGATATTCTATTACAAATTGGTGCTGATGTAAATTCTTTCTTACTCACGATACTCTCGAGATCAGCTGATCACAGCCATAAATAAATGAAAAAGTAATTGTTGATTATTAAGTTGCCTTTGACATGAAGAAAATAGCATACAAAAATGTACTTTCATATGATTTTAAACACTTTTATTTCTATTTATTGTACAATAAATAGTTGATAGTTGAACTTTCACAGAAAACGTCACTGTTAACCTCTTAAAGACCACTAATTAATATAAAAACAGTCACACCTTTTTTCACAGTTCGTTCGCTAGGATTTCTGTTATGTAAACGTTAACGATAAATATATGTATTTTGAAATGATTTTATATCCTTTAATTATTATTTATAGTAAAGTGTAAGATTATAATGTAAGTATGTTCTCACTACATATGAAGGGACCTATTCTTGACTCGTGCATAGCATGCTAATGCAGGCAAGTCAGTCAGTCTGTGTCCAGATCACGTATTATACTCCACACTGAACATTGTGTCTTATTGCCATCCTCCAATCCTAAACATCCTACAAGGTGCAGTGAGTTACTTATACTCTTAATCAGCCAACATGCCGACACCACGAAGACCTACAGTTCCTGCCCGAAGATCTGCTGGTCTGAGGAATCCCAACCAACCGACTATTTGTGACGCCACACATGCACAGTTATGGATGGTACAACAGCAACGTACAATCGAGGCCCTCCAAACCGGCCTTGTCAACATTTCCCCAGATAGAATATGTGGTTCACCAGTTAAGAGTTCCAGCATCCACAGCCCCTGAAAAGTGCGAAGATCAATGGAGTGTTGGCTCCAACTTTGCAAGGTCCAGCCAATGAGGCCGCACAAAACGTGAGACTATACTGCACACCGGCGATGCAGCATGCCCTTGATGCCAGGTACAGTGCAGAATTTTGGAATGCCTTTTTGATTGAGGAGGCATTGGACAGAGTTTCCAATCTCGTTCTTGGTGCAACGAACCAAGCAGTGCAATGGTTAAAATTTTTCAATGTGGTCCAATGCCATAATAAGTGTTAGTGATTTCTTCGTACGTTGCTCTCAAAAGGCCCCAGATTGTGGGTTTCATTGTCCTAATTGTGATTTTAACCTTTCAGAATATATGTTGTTAAGGAAGCTCATATTAGGTATGGGGGATCAAGTGTTTAAAAGGACAAATATTCCAATCATGTGGGTCTTTCACGTGTGGATAGCTTGCAAGCAATGTGTTGTGCGTTTGAAGCGGACAGGCTTCAAACGATGGCAACAGGACACAGAAGTCGCGCCAGTTGATGTGGAAAGTGGTGCCGATGCCACCCTCAAGACGGCTACCATGCATGCGGTGAGAAACCAACCGTCACTGAAACTCATCGCCGCTAAACGAATGTGCAGAAACTGCGGAGGGAGTCACACCCCAGAGAAAAACGCATGCCCGACAAGGTCTCTCATTTGCCTCAGCTGCCAGAAGACTGGCCATATCAATAGATATTGCAGAAGCAGAAGATACCACCGGACTCCTCCCCGGCCTCGGTAGTAACAGGGGCAATTGTCGCTGCAACGCAGTGCCTCTCACAACCCACTGTCATGGTCAAAGTGGCGGAGGGGAAGGGGATCAGGTTCATGAATGTAAGTGTCGTTGCCGATACAGGAGCGCTAGTATGCGTTGCGGGCACGGAGATGTTGTCATTCTTCAACATAAGGCCGATGCTATTGCACAGTCAGGCTGGCTTAAAAGATGTCGCCAACTTAAAGTTGGGGTGCCTGGGATCGGCGACCTTCCGAATCTCCTTCAGAAACCGTACCAGTGTGCGAGAAGTGTATTTCGTCAAATCCACGAGGTCGTTGTACCTCTTTCTTTCAGCGTGCAAGGACCTTGAACTTGCCCCAAATGACTTTCCGCATCATCTCCCGAGACCTATAGCAGCTTATGTTTACCGGCACGACACCGCCCTCCAGACCTTCACCTGTTCCACAACCACCCATCGAAGAAAATGTCCCTCACTTGGAGCAGTGGTTACTCCAGCATTTCTCATCGACGACCTTCAACACGACTAGGGAGCCATTAGCAGTGATGGTGGGAATGCCCCACCACATCCATCTAATGCCTAATGCCATGCCATATGCATGTCATACTCCCGCAGCAGTTCCAAAGCATTGGGAAGTTGAGGTGAAGGCTTAAATTGAAGAGGATATACAGAAGGGAGTCATCCAAGAAGTCCCCTCTCCTCACAAATGGTCATGGTGGCAAAGAAGTCGGGCCATCTCCAACATACAGTGGACTATCAACGCCTAAATGTCTCCTGTAGAAGGGAGACCCACCACACCCCAGTACCATTTGATATGATATCTGGCATCCCAAGCACTCACACAAAACCGTGGCCGATGCATATTGCGGATTCCACCAGGAGGAACTCGACGATTAAAGTCACCGCCCAACGACGTTCATCACATCCTGGGCCCGCTTCCAGTACCGTAGGACCCTTATGGGCTACTGTTCAGTGCCAGATGCCTATACGAGATGATTTATCGATGCCATTAAAGGACATACCACATAAGCACAAGTGCATAGATGATACCCTCCTGTATGACAGTGGGGTTGAAGAAGCCTTCTGGCACACCTTCGATTTTCTGGCAACATGTGCAGCAAAAGGCATCACGCTCAAGCCAGAAAAATTCAAATTTTGCAAAGGGGAAGCAGAATTTATTGGATTTCATCTAGACTGGGAAGGCCTAGGCGCCATTCGGAAGTTTCCCATGCCACCCACGCCCACCATTACAGATATCAGATCGTGGTCTGCTTTCATCAACCATTTGGCACTGTTCCTTGCGGTCGCACCCATCATGGAACCGTTCGGGTACCTACTGAAGAAGAAACAGACTGGCAAAGATGTATTTTGGGACATGTATATGCAGGGAAATTCAAGAGTGCCTGGGACACCATCAGCTAACTGGCTGCGGACAGCCTTGCAAACTACGACAAGTACCGGCCCACAGTCGCCCTCACAGATTGGAGCAGAGGCGGCATGGGATTCATCCTACTTCAGCAATACTGCAGCTGCATAACCACCGATATGCCATTCTGCTGTAAAAACGACTTGAGAATCGCACTTTGCGGAAGTAGACACCTATCCCTCGCCAAGGCCGGGTACGCAGCAGTAGATGGGGAGGCTCTGGCTGTCATGTGGTGCCTAAGAAAGGCTACATTGCTGCTCCTGAGATGCCACAACCTTACATTTATCACCGATCACCAGCCCCTGATCAAGCTCCTGGGAGATAGAGTCCTGGCAGACATCGTTAACCAAAGATTGTTCAGGCTGAAGGAGAAGACCCTTCGATAAATTTACTATTGAATATCTACCACGTAAGAGAAATTGTGCGGCCAGCTTTCTGTTTCGTTTGCCTGCCCTGGGAACCTCCCCTGACAAATGTGATGTTGAGTTGGAGGACGACATGGCGGCAGCCATCACTGTAGCAGCATAAGCTAACATTGGACAAAAAAATTCGGTTCAGCGACAGCCAAGGACCTCGTATACCAGTTACTAATGACGAAGGTATCTGCAGGTGATTGGCACCCGCAGAAGTTGCAGGAGGTAGCCTGCCTTGAGCCCTTTTAAGGTGTGAGAGATCGCCTATCAGCTTTGAAAAACCTAGTGCCTTATGCTTACGAAGACAGGTATGTACGACTGGTAATCCCAGAGGAACTTCATCAACAGATCACAGCAAACCTTCAGGCAGGTCACCAAGGAATTGACTCCATCCCCAGGAGGGCCCGGCAGTCCGTCTACTGGCCTGGTATGGAGGGCGACATTCAGCAGCACAGGAATTCATGTATTGTTTACAACAAACACGCACCTACATCACCAGAAGAGTCAATAACCATCACGCCACCCCTGGAATACCCATTTCAATGTACGGTCCTGATATGTTACAGCTAGACGGGAGGATGTACCTGGCACATGCTGATAAGCTCACGGAATGGCTGAAAACAGCGCATTTCCCTAATGGTACTAATTCGCAGAGAGTAATATCCGTGATAAGAGGCTACTTCACGAGGTGGGGGGACCCAGAGGAAGTGTCCATGGAGGGAGCCACAAACTTAGTAAGCGATGAAATGTCAGCTTTCTTCAAAAGATGGGTAGTCAAGGTACGACTCTTGTCAGCACATTACCCACAGTCGAATGGGAAAGCAGAATCAGCGGCAAAAACAACAAAAAATATAATTAGGGCAAACACGGGGCAGGGAGGGGGCAGCCTAGACTGTGATAAGGCCTTTCTAAAAACAACAAAAAATATAATTAGGGCAAACACGGGGGAGGGAGGGGGCAGCCTAGACTGTGATAAGGCCTTTCTAACGATACTGCAACATTTGAACACGCCCATTCGCGATATCAACAAGTCAACTGCACAGATGGTAAAGGGGAGGCAATTATGAGATGGCGTTCCTACTGCGAAACATTACCCGATTGACAGGCATTGGAAGCAGACACTGCGTAAGCGTGAAATTCAAATGGCCAATTGCTGCTAGTCACACTGCCAGGACACTCAAACCCTTAAGAGTAAGGGCCCACGTGAGAGTGCCAAACCAGGCAATAAATGAATAGGACCGAGTAGGGTTGGTGGTGGACTCCCTTCCCCACCGGCAGTACCGAATCAAGTTGGATGGCAGTGGACGTCTGTCGCTTAGAAACAGACATCTCTCTCTCTCTCTCTCTCTCTTTGTAATAAATGAAATCTTTGTTTCTTTGTCAAGTCTCTATAATCAAGCACCACAGAGCTAAAAACTATAAAATATCATGCATCAGCAACATGAATGAAACTCCGGTTGACGTTATGCGATTCAACAAGTAAATAAAATATGAGAACCATTTGAAATAAAAATAATGGTATTAATATGCTAATTGGAAAATGATAGATCAAGTAATAATTGTTTCCTTTATCAATATATAAATATCCTTTGGTAGCAAGCTTTAATAATAATAATTTGATCCGAAAATTGAGGTTGATGACAGATTACGCAGGGTTCATCAGCTGATTTGAATGTGAACAATGCATAAAAATGTAATTCGCTGTTTTTAATTATAAATACGATACTAAAATGTGAATATTACATGCATTGCTATAGGATACAGTTGAGAGAAACACCAGGGTGAAGGACGAAATAATATGACAGAGATGAGCCAGGGGTGGGGGGCGGTAAACAAGTTCATTCTTGCACATTTCCTCCACCACATCTACGCTAATTCAAATATATTAGCGAAATCAATGAATTAGGGAAATGCGGGAAAGGATGAAAAATAAGAATGGGAATACGTAAAATGAGGGATAAGAAACAGGTTAAGAATGATTAATAAGATGAAAATGACGAATAAATGCTAGAAAAGAGAAGATGGATGAAATCACGAAAAATAATGAGATTCAAAAGTTAAAAAGATACATTGTAGATGTATGTGGGAGAGCAAAGTAAGTGTGCTAAAGGGATTTGGGAACGAATTGGGAAAAGGATTAAGGATAAAAGTGAAGGGCAATAATAATGTGAAGGAGATATCATACTAATATGTATGACAGGTTACGTCAGAGAGGTAACTCTGTGAAAGTGAATGGTCATATCAGTAGGATAATATCATGAAAATGAATACAGGTTCACAACAGCTTACACAGATTTAAATGTAAACAATGCCTGAGATTGTAATAGTTTTTTTTTTTATTATAAATACGATACCAAAATGTGAATATTACATGCATTATTATTGGATACAGTTAAGTGAAACACCAATATAATCAAAATCTTGTTTATTTCAATTACAGCTACAATTTGTTACAGCCGTAAATGAATACACACTGCAGAGAGAGAGCTAGGACCCGCTGGGTGTAGAGATAAGTAGGGGCACAGAGTGCTCTCTGTGTAAAGGAGAAGCCCATTTGAAATCATCGCCAAGCTTGAATTTTATCGCAATTTTTATGAGAATTTTTATTAAATAGGTACAAGTATTACATTGTTCTTGGCTATTACATTGTTCTTGGCTATCCCAATGCTATTGCCAACTACTAGAAATCAAATTCTTAATGTTCGATAAACAATAATCACAAAATTTTTTTCTCTCATTGGCCGCGAAAAACCGGAACTGTGAAGCAAGAAACCGTGATTAACGAGATCCGACTATATATATATATATATATATATATATATATATATATATATATATATATATATATATATATATATATATATATATATATATATATATATATATATATATATATATATATATATATATATATAGTAGGGTCCCGAATTATGCGTGTTCGAATTATACGATTCCCCTTTTATGCGACCTCTATTTTTCAAAAATAAATTTTCTGTATCTGCGAAACTGTTCAAAGTTTGCGAGTCAAGCACTATAAAATGTATCAAATCTATTGTCTTTCTAAGCATATTGGTAGCCCTAAATACGGTGATTTATAATAAATTTTACAAAACAATATTAACATCACATCTTATTAACAATTTCATAATGAATAGCCTATTTAAGGATAAAATTCCACATCAACAATGAAATCAACTGTTAACTGTGCGAGTCCAGCTGACAAAATGCAAACAGAATTGTGGTTACGTTCTCGGCAATCATTAACTTTCTCCAACCTTACGATAATTGTAATGGTAGTGTTAATGATGGTATATTAAAGCATTATTTTTGTTTAGTACAGTATATATAAAAGCCTTATTTTTCCCTCCGGGCGTTCAAGGTTTTCACGAGTAGACTGGGTTCGTTTATCGGCAGTGAATAGCCTAAACTACGGTAACGAGTCGGCAATATTTTGTCATATTTTAAACAGTACACATTTGATTTGCAAAGATTAGTTTTGTAGAGTAGACGGTAAAATAAATCTCTCTCTCTCTCTCTCTCTCTCTCTCTCTCTCTCTCTCTCTCTCTCTCTCTCAAATTTCTGCCATCAAATCTCTCTCTCTCTCTCTCTCTTGAATTTCTGCCATAAAATCTCTCTCTCTCTCTCTCTCTCTCTCTCTCTCTCTCTCTCTCTCTCTCTCTCTCTCTCTCTCTCTCTCTCTCTCTCTCTCCGTAAGAAATAAAACCCTAGTTAACATATGGCAACTTGAGTTTAAGAATGAAATTAACATGACAATTGTTAGTTGTGGCGCTCAATTCCTCGCTTCAGGAGGTACACGAAACAAAAACACGGCACTCGATTACAAC
>NC_090729.1:139204992-139257492 GCF_036898095.1 Palaemon carinicauda
AAGATCAGATCTGTGAACTCACTTCAATCCAACAAGTCAAGAAAAATCCTGCCCCTCTCCAATCTCTACAAAGAGGTGGTTCTAAACACCAGAAAACACTGAATCTGTACATCTGCAGGGGACCGTCAGTGTGCACTCTGATAGCAAGGGATCTCTAACTGAAAACTCTAAAAGTGGAAGGCACGTCCTTCTCTGCCTCTGAGTTTGTGGCCATGGAGGTTTCGGCCTCGACTTCTCTCCATGCTGATTCCTGGGTCGACCAGTGGACAGGAGCTGTAATGTACTTTACGAAGTCAATGAGGTTGTCAACACAAAAAGCTTTAAGAACTACAGTAATAACCCCCGACACAAAAGTTTCTGTATATGAAAAATTCATGATACGAAAAGAGATACGAAGATTTTATGCCTCATCAAAAAAAAAAAACGTTGAGATGAGAAACGAGATTTGCTGGGCCACCAAAAAATAACTTCAAAATTCGCACAACACAAAACTGTAAACTTGCCACCATTGTCCAGTTCTCCCATTGATTATCATCCTACTTTGATGCTAGTAAAATCCTGCTCTGATTTTATATCAATAAATACATTTTTAAGTTAAAAAACACAATGAACAGTACTGTATTGTGTGTATGAACATATGCACAATGCTACTATGCATATCAAAACATTAGCAATATATTTTTCTTTTATTTCGGTAAATAAATAACAGATCGTAACATTTTTTTTTTCCTTTTAAAGTCGTTATTCTTTATTTATAATTAATTTTATATTAATAAGTATAGTTTTTGCCAATCTGGGAGAAATTGAATCTTATAGCCAAGCAGACGTTGAAGTACCTGAGCATACTGGTAAACATGGCAGTAGCGAGAGTTTTTCCAATGGATGATCACATCAGCAGACTCAGGGTGGTTGCACAACCCTTTTTGTACAAGGCAGAAGTATCAGCTTGGCACTGGCAATGTCTTCTCAATGACCTGTCCTCGGAGAAGCTCGTTCTTCACAGCCACCTCCACCGGAGATCCCTTCTATGTCTAAAAGATAACTGGTCAGCCAACAGGGATCCCCCGTTCCAGTGAGATAAGAGGTTTGGGATGATCTGGCCTGGTGTATGCTTTTGGACATGCATCGATGGAGGGATGAGGACCACACCTAGATGACTTTGTCTTCTCAGGGGTGTTGATTGAAGAGAGGCATCCGCATAACAATGCCCTCCTAGGACTACAAGCATTCCAAGAACTTTTGATCAGACCCTCAGTAATATGAGACACAACACCACTGTAGTGGCCTACTCCGACAAAGGGGCACGGTCTCACACCCTCTTTCTGACCCTAAATCCAGTGATGTCAAATACCCAAGAGAGGGGATCTGCAAAGGAACAGGCCCTTCAGGCCTAAGTCTAGACCATGTTCGTGAAGGACACCCTCCAAGCGGTTGTTGTTTAGGGTTCAGACGGGGGCAGGCCAAAGGCTCTTCCCTTCTCACATTCTCCAAAGATCCATCGTCCCACCCGCATGACCTACTACCAAGAGCACTCAGTTACCAGGGACAAATTGTAGGGGCAGAGTGGTCTCTACATGATCCGGTAGTGGAACGTTTCTTGTCCTGTGGTAGAACACGAAGCTCCTTGTGTTCTACTTCCCAGTTCCGGACTCATGGGCTGTGTTAGAAAATGCCTTCCAACACCTGTGTTGAGTTTTTGAATCAACAGAATTAGTTTTGCTGATATTAGAGGCATTTGAGAATGTCACATGAAAGGTCTCTACCATTTTATATTTGTTTCCTTGATTTCCGATGTGTTTAATAATTGGAATTTAGATGTGAATTTCACTATTGAAAATTATTACTATTGTATCAGTTCAAAGATGTTTCTCATTTCATTAACATTATCCATTTTTACCTTGAAAACAAGTCTGTTATGTTTGAGAGTTGTGTTCAGAGTTCTGACTCGACTTCAACTTTAGTTGCATCAAAAATATTACTGGTTACTGAAGATAATTATCATTGAGTTATTGTATAATTACACTATCAATCATTATCTTTCTCCATCTAAAAAATGTCCCCCCTGTTTACTACCTTACGAGCAAGTATTTATTCCATTATTGTATTATTTACTTAAACATATGAACAATATCTTAAGATTGAGAGAGATCCCGCCAGTCTTGTTGTTGCCTTGCAATAGTGCCTAAGAAAACATCTCAAAGTATCAGCACTTGTTTTTGCTGGCTTTTTACCAGTGAATACAAGCAGAATTCTTTGTAATCATTTGTATATTATTAATGCTAAGGTGTAGGTGAATATGTTTTGACAGGTCTGTCCAATGTAGCCATCTGTTCCAGTTAATGGCATAACATCCCTATCTTAGGATAGTTTATACCTCTAACTCCTGGCTAGTACAGCATTTGCATGGAAGCAGATCAATCCCAGCCCGGGACCATGATTTAAAGCTGTTTACTGGGAAGGATAATGCTGTGGTTGGGCACCACAGTGAGGGGGTTGGGCTTTCCCGGCTGACGATTTGGTAAGCATCTATTTGGGTGATACTGAAACCAGACACCTTTACCTTTAACTGGCTTAGACTATATGTCCTAGAAATCATTTACTTAATATGTTACAGTAGCCTGATTTAGGCTATACGGCACGAACACAGTTGCCGAGCATTCCATTTCATATTTTGATCGGGGGATTTTTTGTTAGGTTAAAATTAACCCACATTGTAGGGCTAATGTTGATGCATAGCTTATGCTAGTGAAGTCTAATAGGTTAGGCCTAGGTTCATGTTGGTAGGCTAATAGCCATTCAACTAATACCGGTAATACCGGCCCTGAGGGGGCCATGGTCAGTTACAATCATAGTTTAATTTTGTTGACCCATTACAGTTCTTATGCTAGGCTAATATAAGAATAAATTATTCATTTACCCATATTTAGTATCAGGTTAGGCTAGTAGACTGAGAAGCCTATTAGCCTAGTTATCAACTTTTCTGTTGTAACATAACCTTCAGTAAATGATCTTTATTCCTTTTGAAGTATCGCTTTTGATTTTCCTTCTGAAGACTGTAACGGGTGGAAGTTCAAACCGTTGTAGAAATATCAACATAAGACGTATGCCTGGTCTATATACCAATGCCTATTTGCATGATCCTTTGTGGTAAATTTCATTTTTTCAGGAATCACTTTTGGTGTTTACTAAAAGATACATGTACAAGTGTAGATTTACACTGCCAAAAATTATTACAAATGGATTTTGAATTGATTGGCTTACTCAGCATTGTACGGTATGCAAGACAGACATTTGTTGATTTGTCCCACCCCCCTTTTTACCAGTTGCCCATAAAACATTAATCATTTCTATTTATTGTGTAGTCTGAATTATCCAACTTTCCTCCACTACAGCCACGGGATCACCTGGATGTCTACTTCTCTCTGCCATTCAGATTGACCAGGCTGGTAATCCAAATTTTGTTGATTATGCCAGGACTCAGAATGACCCTCGTGGTTCCCAGATGGTCTCATGTCAAGTGTATCATGATCTGCTCCCTGTTTTGGTTGAGGACTCGAGAGAACTACCCCTATGGCCCATTCTACTCTGTCAGCAATGTACCACCAAGCCGTAGAATCCTTGGGTCTTCATGGGTGACGACTATCCAGCATCTCCTCCGACCGAAATGCTTTTTACAAGCTTCTCTACAGATGTGTACCTGGCTAAGTGGTCCATCTTCTGCAATTAGTGTCATAGAGGAGATATTACTATGGTCGGAGAAACTTCAGCACATTTAGCAGAATTCCCTGTCTTTCGTCGCTGAGAGAAGTGCCTCTTAGTTCCAACTGTCAAAGGCTACAGCTCCTCTTTAAGTGTGATCTTCTGACTGAAGGATATAGACCTCTCCCTTCCTGGGAGTTGTTTAAGCTTGTGAGGAGCTTCAAGCAATCTAGCCTACCTTAGGATCTCAGGTCCCTGGAGTGGGACGTGACCTTGGTTCCCAAGACACTTACGCATACTCTGAGTCTTTGAGGTGGTCGTCAATAAAGGGATCTGACTTTCAAAACTGTCTTTCTGCTAGCTCTAGCATCAGCAAATGGAGTTGGTGAGTTGCACATAGACTCTTATGTACCATAGTCACTCACGCTGCGGGGTGGAGGTATCCTTCCATTTTGTGCCACACTTCCTAGCCAAGATCTCAGGTTTGAGCCCTTTTCCAGCCACTCCCTTCAGGAGAGATCAGGTGATAATCATGATTAGATGCTTTTGTGTCCCATGAGGAATCTAGCACTGGAAGGTCTAAGAAAGAGGTCAAAGGACAGTCTGTTTCTTCCTTTGTGAGACAATCTGTAGAGCTGATGAGTGTCGAGGTGTCAGCTAGGACCAGAGCGCATGTAGTCAGGGATTGTGGTCCCACCCTAGCCTTTAAGAGAAACTAGTCAGTGGGCTAAGTGTTGAAGGCCAGTGTCTGGAAAAGACAAACCACCTTCACAGCCTTTTACTTTCAAGATAACTGTATACCCACAAGTCCCTTGACATCTTTGTACTTGGATTTGTGGTGACTGCTCAAGTAACCAGCTCAGGTCCTACACAGGACAAGGATGCATCTCGTCTATGGTAACATGTAGATGTAAGCCTGAAATGAATGGCAGTATGACTGGCACTTCTCCTTCATTATTCTGTCTCTCCTCTCTGAAACATTGCGACTGGCTAGTTTCACTTCAGAGCTCAATTCTTCAAGTCTAAAGAAATATCTCTTCCCATCACTCTTTAACCCTGGATAGGTATCGTTATTTGACCACCTTTAACAGGTACTGTGGGTCAACCTCGACCAGAGGTCCAAAATAAATTCATAAAAAATTAATTTGCGAAACAATTCACAACATTTTAAAAGAAAAAAAATTTCAAAGAATATTCTAATCTTCAAAAAAAAGTAAATAAAAGCCAAGTCCAAAATAAATATTTATTACAAATAAATAAAAAAAATAAGTATAAAAAATGGCTTTACAAAAAAATTTACCTAAAATCTAAATATGGAAATAAACTAAAACTATTCTAAGCACTTATTCTATGATAATTGAGCACCATTTGCTGAGATCCGTGGGGGGGGGGAACCAAAAGGGAACGTTTCCTAATTGAGAAAAAAAAAAAGTTTTTTTTTTTTTGGCTAAAAAATATATCTTTTCAAAGTTCTTCTGGGGTAGGTAAATGACATGGTTAGTGGCTGAAATTTTTACAAGATATTGCATTATTATCGTACAACAGTACAAAAAAAAATGTGTAAAAGAATCTGCACTTACAGAAGTAATTTTTTTTTCTTTTTTTTTGCCGAGTTATATCATGAAATTTTTCAAGACAAATCCTTACATCCATTGCCAAGCATGGTATTTATGCATGAAAATATAAAAAAATTTATAAAAAAGAGGAATACATAGAGCTATGCCAGCTTGTGTCGGATATGCTCACAAAATGGCCGCCAACCACACCACCTTGGAAGGTCAAATCTGCTACCTGGAATGGAGAGAGATATGTCAATATCAGCGAGTCATTTACTTATATAATTGTTCGAGGATTTGCAGAAAAATATTATGGTAGCTAGAATTAAGTTTATAGATTATTTTGCAATAAAAAAAAATAATGATCATAATTAAGTTATCATAAAGGTACAAACTTACAAAAACAGGAGAAATTATAAGCTATTTTATAAAAACATAAGGAGTAGAAGACATTCACAAACACTTTACAACAATCCTTTTTTATACAAGCCTAAACACTAATGCACATTTGATAATCATATAAAAATTTGATATTACACAACTTACCTTAATTACGTATGGATGGGTCGAGCTCGACCCGAGGGTATCTCAGAAATAGCACAAGGAAAAGAGCTGGGATGAAATGCATCCTCACCCGACTGCTGCGCACACTGAACTGAGGTCTCACAAGTCGATATCACTCACAACCAATACGGATGGAAAATTATGGCCAAAAAAAATATGTTTTTTTTTTTCTAACCTCGAGTCGTATACGACCAACCACACCTATCCAGGGTTGAGCACACGGATGGTAGACTTCATACCAAGCAATTAATCACCGTTAATATTTGTTTCCAAAGTGACTTCCCCTGTGGGGAGAAAGGGGTCTCCATTTTGATTAGGCACATGTCCTATCAGCCTTTTATGAAAGTTAGATAGGGGGTTATTGGTGTTATGGCTTGGCTTCTTTATAGATCAAGCATTGATCCCTTCCCGGGAAGAAAAGGAACCTTCCAGTTTGGGTTCCAGGGGACTTCCAACCCACCAAGCAGCGAGTCTCCCTAATTAAAGCACGAAGGTTTTGTATGACGCGTCGAAACAAATTACAAATTTTTCAGGTAATTTGCATTTTTTCTTTAATCTAATTTCCCTCCTCGGCCACCCCTCTCAGTCCTGAACGAAAAGGTCAAAAGTGAAGGCTCTGCAGTTGGAAAGCGGGCGGTATTCTCGCCCAGCAACCTTACAAGCTGGATAACCATTTGTTATCCAACTTTAGCAACCCATTCCAGCTCACTCTCACACAATCTCCCTAATTATAAAGACTCAAGTTTATATGGCTAAGTGATTTTTAAGAAAAGTGCCATTCAAACCTCATACATTCCCATGAATCGGACAGTGATAAAGAACTTAGTGAAACCCAGGTACATCCAGCTCATGTCTCACCTAAGCCCTCTACAGCTACTGCACAATCTGATAAAATATATCACTTTCTTGAGCATCATAGCTTGTTTGTCATCTGACATACTCGAGATCTTATCATTTCACATCCACATTTTTCAGTTATAAAACAATGCCTTTGCTGATGTATAAATAATACTATGGACCTTATCATTTTACCTCAGCCTAAAATAGCCTCCAACTACATGAAATCATCAATGAAAGTAGCACACTGCAGCAAAGGCCATAAAAATTCACACTGCAGCAACGGCCATAAAAATTATCTAAAACCTGCATTTCTAGTCAAGTTTTTGGTCCTTTTGTAATTCTGTCACTCTATACTCTTTAATTTATTTAATTTAATTTAATTTATTTTCAGTCAACTTTTTCCTTAATTTTATTACAAGAGAACAAAATTCACCAGAACTCGCTTTAAAAACTGGATATAAACTATATTAAGTAAATCCACTAAAGGCTTGATTTGTCTCCACTCCAATTTGGAGCATGATATTACAGAAATGTTACCCAACTATTTTAACTAACATAAATAAGATTAATACAATTTATTTACCAAGTGCATGCTAGCTATTACTCTTTATTTCAAATATAATGAAAAATATACTAATATACTTACAAAATGATCTTGATAAACAAAGTCATCATGAAGACTGTTGTCACTGCCATAACCATACATCCAATATTCATCTAAACTATTTCCAGAGAAAAGAGAATCATCTGAAAAGAAACCCAAACATCAGGAAAGTAACATGGGATCCAGCAAAGCATACCACTCAAATAAGATTTAAAAGAGCTACAGATATTTCATTTAAAGGAGTGTAACAACTGGATAATGTCACATGTAAAGAAAAATATTACAACCATTTATCTCGATAATTACCTAAGTAACATAGCTAATATCTTTTCAAGTGTAACTTCCAAATTTAACAATAGGAAACATTTTATTTTTTTCTCTTGAACTATATATCCTCTCCTCTGAGTCAGCAATCAGCAGAGTATTGTACCCAAACCATGAAAGTGGAAACCATACCTGGTGGTCTGCACAAAGCATTCAAGCATCAAAGCCACAAACTCCAAAAAATGCCTTTTACGCTGTAAGTGGAGAGGATGAATGAATTGTGCGGCTTAAGGCAAGTGTAAAAATTATACTTGAATTTCCTTGTATCATTTTCTAAATTGTCGCTAAATAGTCAACCGTGTTTATGTTAATCAAGGAATACGAAGGGCAGACTGTATTGCCAACTGCCTCCCAGTGGTAGGAAAATCTTTTAAAGACATGAAATAACAAACTGTAAATGCCTCCTGGAAACATCTGTGGGCTGATGTCAAAGACTTGAATGGCTTTGGTCCTAAATAAATCTTCCAATGAAGCTATGAAGATGATATGATTGCAGAATTGCCTGATGAGCATGATGCAGAGTTGACCATGGAGGATCTTAAAGAGTTGATACAATCAGCAAGTGACGAAGAAGAAGAAAAAGACGAGTGAGGAAGAAGGCATCACACTTGAAAAGTTGGGGAAATAAAAAAATACTACCTACAGAATGGAACCAGAACGGCCTCTTTAACTCTGACTTAATGGGAATCCAGTAAAAAAAAAAACTGAAGTAGCATGACTTTCTCAGGTTTTACAATATGTATTATTATTATTATTAAGAGTTAAGCAACAAACAGTGGACAGAAAAGCAGGTTACTAAAAGTCCAAGTGCCCCAATAGGGAAAGCTGCCCAGTTTGAAAAGATAATAATAACAAACTAACTATAGATGAGAATTGTTAAGGGGGCCGGCCGGCTAATGCCATTTTTTAAGGACAGGACTTTGACATTCATACCACTTAATAAGGTGACTTAGGACATCTCCAAACTGCATGGGATTTTTGCCTCTGACCTTCGGTTTTGTAATTTTCAAATTCTATCTCCTCCCTTCATACTTAATATCAAGACCTGGGATTACTACCCTATATAGACCTATGTAGACCTCTAATAAAACAACAACAAAATTTTCAAAAGCCATTTTTTACTAGATATGAATTTTTCCATTATGGTAAAAAAAATAAACCCTATAAATCAAGTTACAAAATTAAGAGAAAATATGAAAAAAAAAAAAAGAATGGAAAAAAAGGCTCTATTTGATTGTTTTAAAACATCTTGCTAAGTTTTATACCAAATTTCAATGCTACATCTTTAAAACTAAGGGAGAAGATAGAATTTGAAGGTCAATATGTATAGCTTTGAGATACAAGAGTTCAAAGATTTTCTTTGTAATTTTGCAGACAATATTAATGAATCATTATTATTATGAATTTTATGTTCCTTTTGGATATTAATAAACCAAAACAATGTTATTTATCATAATTCAATTATAAATAAAGATCCCTTTGCTCAATATCTTGCTTCTTTAGGCGAGACAGTCGGCCATTCATCTCTCTCCTTCACTAACTTCACTAATATCGTCGATATTACCCACTTCTGAACTCTTATTAGAGCAAATTTTCTTCTTCCTTATGTTGGTAAAATGATAAAATTTTCGTTTCCTCTTTGGCATGATGAAATTCTTGCCGAAAACAAGAAAAACAGATGTAAAAGAGAGTGGACATCAGAGGTCAAACTCAAACGTGCACTCTCTCTTTGAGGTTTGTGCTAGCCCTGAAGGGTATTATAATAAAACTTCCTGTCTTGTGACTCATGGAATCTATACAGATGCCATTGCTCACAATTTGTTTTGTATTAAAATATAATAATTATCAAAATTTATGATAAGAAATACTGCATTTTCTTGTAGGGATCAATGTTTTTGGTTTATTGGGTTACTTTTACAATTACCCTGTAACTATGAAAGTAAGAGGAATGTTGACAAAATATTTCATATACGCATTCTCCATTGCCATACGAAGCTCGGTGAATTTTTGCAGGATTTTGTCTGTTTCATCCTATACCTCCACATATTGGCATACCGGCCAGGCCCCTTAAACAAGTCTAAACTTCTGAAGTTTCACCAATTCATCAGCTAGATTAGGAAATTCATTCTTCAATCTGGTCAGACTTGGAATAAAACTTCTTGCATACTACTTAGTATTGAGCCTTTTGATGAAGAAGAGAAGACCATATGAATTAACTGTACACCTAAAACTGTACAGGATGGTAGAATCTGGGAAGATCTGAATGCAAAGGATGGTTAGAATTATGAAAAATATTATGCAATAAACACAAAGAATTACCTTAACGACATTGCCAGATATTGATATCAAGATAAGAGACAAGGAATTTATAGACAGCAAATTTTCATTCAACAAATTATGATGAGTCAAAACACCAAAAGAACAAACAAGTTTACAATAATCAAATCGTGGTAGAATGAAATGAAAGATCTAAAAAGTTTCCTCTGTATATATTGTTCACCATAAATTTCAAGACTTCCTCAATATGCAAATTTTTATGCAATTGAAGAAGTAACAAACCAAATGAGTTTCTCAATGGTAAATTTGCAATAAAAAATTATTTTAAATGAGTTGTATATAAAAGAGAGATTGTCAATGCAAAGATCTGGATGTTGAGGAGACACTGTCCTTTACCGACAGTACTTACAATCATCCTTTGAGTTTTGTGATGGTTCAACTTAATAGCCCATAATTTGCACCATGCACTAATTTATCTAGATCTCTATTAAGGGATTAAAATATCAGAGGTCTATATTCAAAACTGATTCAATAGAGCAGGGGTGGCCAACCTATGGTGCATTATACCCCAGAGATAATAAAAGAAGAGATTTAGTGAAAGCAAATCAAAGTCAAAAGTCAGATTAAACCTAGTCATGTTCATTTTTCCTGCTTGTGAAATTACTTTTCTTTAAAACTGCTAATTATGTTCATGTATCTTTATTAGTACTTTCAGGAATAACTAATGAATACTAACAATGTAAATTCAAAGTGTCAAGAAAGTAAACAGTTTACTTTTTATTCATGTTAAATCCTTTCCTTTACAATTGCTACATCCAAATGGATACTGTATACTATCGATAAAAGAAAATACTAACTTACCAAGATATATTGATTCATATTTATACAAGGAAATATTTTCTAAGGATATAGTTGTCCTATTAGTGCACTAAATCAGACAGTCTTGTGATGTCATCACAGAGAAAAAGTGGACATAAAGTCATACAGCTGTAAGTCGCATATGTCTTAAGTCAGTGACTACCTGTATAAATATTATTGACACATTTGTATAGAGAAAAATATATTTGGAAAATTATAATTTCATTTTTAGAAATATCTTAGGAGCTCTATAACCTTTCCCAAAAATCTAAATTTCACTGAGATTTTTTAGAAGGCCATATATTCTGCAATTTATAAATCTGGAGCAGTACACAGCAACTTTTCATGTGGTACCTACTGAAACACTGTATTTGCAGCATCATATGATAATCACCACATCATAATTTTTAGTAGCATAAAGTTTAGAAATCTAAAAAACAGGTCCCACATGTGTTATGTATGTTACAAAAATACTTGATACAACAAAATACAACAAATGATATATGAACACTAAAACATATAAGTATGAAATAGAAATTCATACTGGTGGTCTTTTTCTCTTACCCTAAACAAAAGAGCAAAGAATGGCATGACACTTTACAATAAACACCTCAAAGAAATAAGAATACTTTCCAAGAGATCTTTACAAATTTTGTAAATGTGCAAGAATTCAAAACTACCAATGAACCAAAAAACTAATACTTACTATCATAGTCATCTAGATCATCATAATCACTGTCCTCTGACAACTGAAGGAGGTGTGCTATTCAAAAGATAAAAAAAAACATTGCATTAGTCTATTTAATCTCAAAAAATCCAACATGGTAATATATTTTTCATTAATAGGTTATATTCTTGTTTAATATCAATAATCCCAATCTTGAAGAAAAATCTCCCTACCATTTGTTTAAGAGAAAAGCAATTTCACTGTGAGAGTAATACACGATTAAAAATCCCTAAATTCAACCAATCAGACATTAGAGAAACTGAATTTTCATAACAAAATTAATATTAACAATACTTACCTGGACAATTTAGCTAGCCATGAATCACAAATACCACCATTGTATCCCATTGGCAACCCTGATCCCTCCCATTTTTTACTGCTGTTCGTTACGCTGATGGCTCAGCAGAGTTCACTCATCTCCCTCTTCAGTTGTGAAGTACCAGAAAAGGTGGGACTGGCTAAATTATCCAGATAAATATTATTAGTATTAATTTTAGTATGAAAATTCCATGTTCACAAACATTACTTTAGGATAATTCCTCTAGCCTGATTATCTACATTGGCAAGGAGGAGAGAACTGGTAGAATTGCCTCTTTTTACACACATGATTGAATAAAGTGAGAAAACACTGAATTTAAAACTTCACCATTCTCACTTGATTCAAATCGTACTGTAACTGAGAAGGCATAGGGAGAATTAAATGAAAGTCCAAACAGTGATTGGCCACATACGAACTCGAAAGGTGAAGGACACACTCTCATCCAACAACCTCTCTGAGGTTACAAGGAACATGTCCCTGACTAAAGCATTGTACCGACCATGGAAAGAAAGGCACAGAGAGAAATTGGATGACCCATCACCAAAAAGAGACCAAATAAGACAAGCCTTCCGGAGGAGCGGTAGACGACGACCAAAGTTATAGTGAACGGGTCTCCTCTGGCGATCTAATTAGCCCACATCTCGCCAGACTCCCTTTCCCCTGAACATAAACGAAACCCAGAGACAGGCGACATAGAAACACTGTGATGAAGACCAGAGCTGGAAAAGTTCTTGCAGAGAATATGAGGATGGCAAAAGACTTAGAAGCAACTCTAAATAAAATTGGTTCAATTAAAAAACAAAATCCTTCTTCATAATTTCCACAGAAAAACCAAAGCTACCCAATGAAAACCCCATCTCAAGCCTGGCTCCAAGAGAAGAGCTCAGTCACAGCAAAGGCCCAATCCTGATCAAGGAGTATTAAAAGAAGCTTTTATTTCTTTACAGGAGAAACTTCCCCCCTTTGGACCCTGACAGCCAAGAGGAGGAAGTGAGAGACAGACGACTGGAATCAGAACTGTAACCTAGATAGGCCTGCCACTACATCCTCAAAGGCACCAAACAAGAATGCATCTAATTGAATGGTGACTGATTCCTGATAACTGACATTGTAAGAGGAGGGATAAAGGCATAGCTGGTGACTATCTCCAGGAGAGAGTGCCTGTCTCACTGGTTTAGTATTAAGCGACACTGGGAGTTACTTCAACGTAGCCCTAGGTCGCCAACACCAACTGGCAGACTACCTGTCACCTTAAAAGAGAAGGCAGTGTCACCAAAACCAAATGGGTCAGGTAGTGGAATACTCAATTTTATGGAATGAGAGCTTGGACAGACTACTTCCATCAGTGTTAGATCGCCAACACCGACAGAAAACTACCTGCTACCTCTCTTCCGAAAGAGCTGTCACCAAGGGGCATGGGCAGGAGGCGACTCACTCTGACAGAGTAACCACCTGGTCAGTCTGCTGGTCTGGTGTCAGGCAACATTGGGGGCCAAAAACGACACAACTCAATGTTCCTATACCAAACAACATTACTTACTGTCGTTTGTCTTGTGTGAATGTCAGACGATAAGAAGCATGGAACCAAGAGTACCTGATGACAATATACCTTTAAGTCGGTTATGTGTAAGTCATATGCCTGACCTCTGTTAAACTCTGCAAGGTATAAACAACAAGACAAGGGAATAACATAAACCTAACAAACTAACCAATCATACCAAGCCCCATTAACACAATACCAAGTATGTTGTCCTAAGCGTACCTAGATAAAAAAAAAAAAAAGAAAAAAAAAAAACACAAATCACAATCGCCTTCATCAATATATTGGAAGGCGATAATCAAGTCTCTGGCCTGGCAACCTGTCCTGCGGTAACCAGGACACTCAAGGATCTAAGAAACCCAAGAGACTGAGACATCTCTTAAATATGAAAAAAAAAAAAAAAAAAAGTAAAAAAGTATTTGACCACCAAGTAGCTGCCTCTAAGACTTTGGTGACGGACATTTTTCATGAAAGTCACAGATGCAACCATGGTTCTGATACTGTTGGCTTTTGGATTCTGGCCTTCATGGACACCAAGGCCCCAACTCCTGACTATCAAGTCTCTCAGATAAATAGATATTGCATTCTTAGATAATGGTCTCAAAGGTCAACAGGGAGACATAAATAATTGGCAAACCCAACTAAGAACATCAGCTACCAACGCAAGTAAGTCAAAAAGGCTCTCAAAGGACAGAACAACAATTCATCCTCAAGTTACCCATAAAATCCAACAGCGACTTTAATGGAACAGACCTGGGAAAAGAGGGTGCGACATCGGCTCTGTTTTTGCCAAAAATTCTTGAAGATACAACAATTTCAAATCTCGGCCAGAATTGGTGACCTGGCACAAAATAGCTTGAAGCTCACTTGCCCTTTGGCCGTAACTAAGGAGACCAAAAGAAGGGTCTTGGACAAGAGAGACCTGACAACCTCCATCTCCAAAGGATTGTATAGAGGAAATCTCAGGGGTAAAAGAATCCGATTAATGTCCAATGATGGAGAGGGGTGGACAACTATGCTCTAGGGAAGACTGAACAATATTCCTAAGAATGTACGAGGTGGATATATCAGGAAGATGCCTTGAAAACGTATGACAGCATAGATCGGTAACCCTTGATGGATGGGGGAGACAAGCCTTAATCCCTGTGAAGATGGACCAGGAATTCCCCAATTTTAGGCAGAGGGGTCTGGAAGAAGACGGACCTTTAGTCTGGGCCCATCATCGAAAACCCGCTCATTTAGCTTGAT
Source organism: Palaemon carinicauda (assembly GCF_036898095.1). Classification (NCBI taxonomy): domain Eukaryota; kingdom Metazoa; phylum Arthropoda; class Malacostraca; order Decapoda; family Palaemonidae; genus Palaemon; species Palaemon carinicauda. The sequence continues at coordinate 139,219,549 of NC_090729.1, forward strand.
AAATTTGACGAGTAGAACGCCGTCTGGCTAAGGCTAACTGGCTAGACATTCTGAATGAAAAGCTTTCTTCCCTGGAGAACCTCTTGACAGTCTCCAAGGATTAAGCTGAAGCATGTGGAGCCCAATGAAAATGATGAAAGTGGGTCTGTTTGAGTAAACCTGATCTCTCTGGCATTCAGACAGGGGGCTATACTAGGACCTCCATAAGGTCTGGGAACAGGTCCTTCTGAAGCCAGAAGGGAGCAATGAAGATCAAGGAAAAAAGATTGGTTGCCCTCGCCTTCTTGAAAACTGCCCTGATCAGAGAGGTGTGGGAAAGCACCCTCCTAATCTTGTAAGAATAATGTGTCCTCGAGCTCTTGGGAATCCTGGAATAGAGAGAAGACAACTTATCATCGAAAGTTCAGAGGGAATGCGAAAAAATTGATCACAACTGGCCACCTCCTGAGGTCCTCGAGGACCTCCTAGCAGAGAGTCCATCCGAACCCTAAACCTGATTCCTCCTCAACAGAGAATTCACCAGGATGTTGTGGCATTTTAGAAAAAAATGGGGGAACCAGGAAATAATCTTCTTTCCTGCCCAGAGGAGAAGCTTGTGGGCTTGTGGGCTGAGTAACTTGGAATGAGTGGCCCCCTGCATCTTGCTGTTTATAAAAACTACCACTATAGAGTCTGGCAGGTCCTAGAATGCCAGAAGATCCAGCCAAAAAGCTGTTAGTTTTCTTCAATTTATTGAAGAAACCTTCTCGACTTCTGACCATTGGCCAGAACATGAGCTCAGGAGGAAGGGAGCAAAGTTGTCACTGCCTCGAGGCAGTTTCTTTGAAAACACCAAAGAAAATCCTACAAACACTGAGGGGAGAGGGCAATTGGAGTCTTGTCGGAAATTAAGTACCAACCACACTGAAGGGCCAACTGAAGCGACCACATCCTGAGATACCCTCCAGGGATCAATTGGACTAAAGAGGCTAGACTCCTGAGGAATGACCTCTACAAGAAGACAGAAGGCTTCTCTGAGTATAGAATTTTTTCTGAGAGTCTGAGAAGCTTGTCTATTTGATTCTATGAAAAAGCCCTAAAAATCCTGGCGTCTAGGAAGATTACCAGATAAGTGGTGGTCTGGAATGGGATCAAAGAGGACGTCCCTAGACATGAATTCCTAACTCTTGACAGAAACAGAACTAGATCCCTTGCCCAGAGGCAGTCTTTGAGAGAGGATGCCTGGACTAGCCAATTGCCCAGGTAACGCAACATCAGAATCCCTTTCTGGTGTAGGATGACTGAAACAAGAGCCTTGCCTCCATGAGAGGAAGCAGCAGATAATCTTAGATTGCAACTTCCCCCTGGCTTTATCTGAGTGCCAAGATCTATCTCGTCTACTGGAAAAACCCCAACAAGGAATTTGAAGAATCGGAAGACTGACAATGAGACCCCCTCCCCCAAAGGAGAGCCCACAGCAGCAGGGGTTGAAGACGATGAGTGACGAACCTTTCCGAAACTAGCCTTACATTTTACCCTCGGGAAAAGGGGGAGAGCAGAAGAGAAGGCCTAAGACAAGGCCCTCTGGGTTTCCCAGCAAAGCTCTCTCATGATTGGACAACACTTCCAACAATACCTTACAATCGAAGAAGAGCTCCTCAAAGTGGGAAGACATCAAGAGGTGAGCCCTTTGACGAACAGCAACAGAGGAAGGAAGAAAAGAAACTAATCTCTAATGCCTTGCAGAGACTAAAAAGGACTGCTGACTGAACACGATGGCATTTTGACAAACCAAAGATGCAGAGGTAGAGGAGCAGAATTTCTCAAACAATGGAGAATCCAGAGGAACAATCCCAGAGTCTTTGATCAATCTTAACCAACCTAAGACATACATTAAAAGATTGGGTTTCCTACAAAAAGCTGAGAGAAGAATTTAAGGACAGCATATCCTCCAGAAGAACATGAATTGAAGACTTCTGCAAAGGTAAAGAACAACCTAAAAGGCGCTTGAGCTTCAAGTTTGGTCAGGGCTTCATCAAAGGGCAAATCATCCGTAACTCAATAAACTCCCTAATGGAACCTAGGGAGGGAAGAAAAACTTTTCCTCCTATAGTTAACCCAGTTATAGCTACTTCAGCAGAGACGTCTCATCTAAATTGTGCAAATCTGTGCAAAAGAAAAACAGAGTATGCGACTGGTAATGGGCCTTCCAAAAGCACCCCTCCATTAAGACGAGAGTGGAAAGAGGCTGGCTGGATTTTCAGTTAAGTTTGAGAGAGAAACCTTACAAATAAATCAAAATTTTCCTAAACTCTATACCCTGATCTTCGTCCAGGAGATCAACAAGATCCAAACTTCTCGATCTAACTCCTCTAAATTGGACCCATAATCCATACCTCACTAGCCCCCTGGTTAAAAATTTATGACTAAATATCTTGGATTTAACACTAGGTCCTTAACATTTACTTCTAACCTCACCCAAGTGCTCTCTGCCACTGTTACAAGAACACAAGGGGATTTGATAGGAAATATACTGTCAGGCACCCACCTGGAGCGGAGGATCTGTCACAAATTTTCATTGGGTACCGTCAACAGGTATCTAACAGGGGGCTGCAAGGGAATCAACAAAGTTATTAGTCATTTAATTAAACGTCAATTCCAATTTTTTGATCAACTTATCAAACTTATGAGTCATATCCTTGTGTATGGTCTTTTGTCCCAAAGATCCTAAAGAATCAAACATAGACTTTTTAGCAGGCGAGTCAAAGGGCCAAACAGAGGCTGATAGGGAGTGGGGACACAAGCCTGGATTGGAATCCCATGTACCCTACCGGGAAGAACCAGAGGCCACAAAACAAAGATCCAACAAATCTTCATTACCAGTATACTTTTTCTTTTGTTTTAAATTTCTTTCTTGATGCAATGAATTTTGGTCCTTGATATACACAGTCATTTTACTATTGGGCCATGAACCACATATTTCACAACAGGAAGAAAGATTAGAGATCTTACCTCTGAAAATGGCAAAACTCTCAAGGTGGTCACATTCCTTATAACTGATGTGAATCCCACAAGAAGGGCAGCTCCTGACAAGGTTGGAAAGAGGAATCGCTGATGGATCTTGACAGACCATCAAACAGAATTTGGGTTACACAACAGAAGACTACTGGATTAACAGCAATCCCACAAGATTAAACACAGCCTGTGTCACTACCACTGGCAATAGGTGAAAAAGACTAAAAAACACACAAATGCTTGAAGGAGCTATGGACAAAAATGGATAATTGGAATTCAAAAGAGTGGTTTGTTGTTATCTGACCGGCAGCTCGAAAACAAGTGAAAATAGAGGTGAGTGAACTTTCGGCTCAGCCATCAGTGTTATCAATGGTAGTACAAAAGGATTCAGGCCTAAATAAATTATCCTAAGGTAATGTTTATTAATAGGGAGTTTTGACAAAGGAAAAATGTCAAATTTGGAAATAATTTTTATTTTAATAAACCATACAAACCTGTTCTTTACGTACGAGAAGATAACAGAACGAGCTTGTGTTACGGGCATAAAAACTTTTATTTGGTGTCTACAAACTCACCAGTGTTACCAGATGTAGCACATGGAAGCCCCGCTCCCCCACTCATTCACTATGAAATCACATTGATTACAGACATGACTTCTTGGGAGTTAGATGATGGCAGGCCAAGTATGTGTAAAGACCTCAAGTTTGCATAGTTAGGAAAAATACAAATTACTTCCAAATTTGCCATTTGTTCCTACACGAATATAAACCTTCGTTCTTTATGTAGGAGACTCACTCAAGGGGGAGGACATACTTACAACAGGTTTAAAAACTTTAGAACCAAGACTGCAGCAGCAGAGCTTGATAAAGCAAGAGATGAGCATTCAGACATCTTGTGAGCCATTAGTTTCACATCACTAAAAGGCTAAAAGGTGAGTGGGAACGATACTGTGACCTTATCTAGTTTATGTATAAGCAAATGATTTTGAGAGTATACTCACTAAATCTACCCAGATGTCCTAACTCCCCCTTGTAGGAAGGTTACGAATGTAGCAACATATAAAATACATGATGAAGCCACTAGCAACCTGGGGTTTACCTGCAGTCGATGAGAATTAGCTGGTAGGGCAACAGATGCTGTATCCCCAAAAGAGGTGAAGAAGAGGAAAATAAAAGGCCTGTCATTTCTTAAAACACTCATCCCAGGCTAACAACGTAACCTCTGCCCTCGACCGACTGCCAATAATTCTGTGAGGGAACTAAGGTACCTAGACCCATTACTGAGCAACCACCACAAGGCTTGAAGTAAATCTATCTAGGGACTTGTGTCATATCTTACAGAGGGGTGAAAGTTTCCCGATGCTTTCAAACACCCTCTTGTAACACTTGCGACACACAGAAATTCTCTCTGAATGCCATTAGCATGCTGACCCCCTTGATGTCATGAGCTCACTGTCAATCCTCCTGTTGAGCGGAGGGGTAAGGCTCAGTCAATGACCTGCCTACCCGGGAGGATGAGGTGTTCTCCATTAACATCTTTTGACCTTGCTCTATCTAATAAAGATATGCTTTTATTGCAGGCAAGCTCCCATACTGTGCTTGAGATTGTGGCTCAGTGCACTGCTATTCAAAAACGTAAAAGAACCTAATTAGATTTGTTGGATGCTTCCTAAAGATTCGCAATCTGAAAGGACCCGAACTTAGTCCATAACCGTCGGATTTTGAGTCTTAGCAGCAACATCAAGGACAAACCTAAATATTACCTGCCCTTTCCCCTTGAGTGGGCAATGTCATAGAAAGGTCCATGTAACTCGATGACCTTCTTGGCTGAGGCCAAAATGAGAAAGAAACACTTTCCAGTCTGAGGCTTGACCCAACACTTTGTAAAGAGCTCCTTCAGGGAACACAAAACCTTTACTACGTTCTAGTGAGGTTGTCTATCTTCTGATTAATGATAAGTTAGCTCAGAACTTTGTATGAGCAAGGACAGTTCTGACGAAGAGAAAGAGTCGACTTCTTTCAGTTTAAAGACCTGATTCGAGGCCGAGGGATAGCTTTTCATCGCTGACATTGTGCAGTTTTTCTTTTGGCAATAGCAAAATTTGGCAATCAGAGGTATAATAACTGCGAGAATAGAAACCTCGCTTCCACGATACCAACCACAAAAAATTGCCCATTCTGCCTGGAAGACAGATGGAAAACCTTCTCAGGTATCCAGAAATCTGTTTTGATACTGGTCATGAAAACACCTATCTCTGAGAGAAGAGATGCTAGATAACCTCCAAGCATGAAGTCATAGGGACCCAACTGTCCTGTGGTGAATCTTTATGTGGGGTTGGTGTAACAAATCGTGTAAGGGTGGGAGCTCCCTCGGAACCTCCATCCACAGCAGAAGGTCCAGGTACCATTCTGCATGTTGCTGTAATGGCAGTATCCATCATCAACAGGTTGACAGACAATGGCAGTATCCATCATCAACAGGTTGACAGACAATGGCAGTATCCATCATCGACAGGTTAACAGACAATGGCAGTATCCATCATCGACAGGCTGACAAACTATCTCCCTTTGATGTGGTGTTTCATCATGAAGGAGAATGGGGAACGCATATATGTCTACATTTCCCCCAAGGATGCTGAGATGCATCCTAGAACAGTGTCTGCGGGTCCGGTCCTGACAAACGGTACACCGGCCATTCCAGGTGAGGGACGTCACGAACAGATCATCAGTTGCAAACCCCACTAAGTAAGGACTTTGTTCACTATCCAAAGACTCAAAGGCAACTCTGAACCAACTATCTGACAATTCCAGCTCAGACTGTCAGCCAGGATGATCTTTTTGTCTGGTAAAAACCCTTTGTCTGGTAAAAACCCGACTAAACTGTGAGATATGTTGGTCTTCTGTCCATCTCAGAATCTCGATGGCTAGATGGCAGAGGTGCAGTGAAAGGAGCCTCCTTGTTTAGATACTCCACTGCAGAGGTGCAGTGAAAGGAGCCTCCTTGTTTAGATACTCCATTACAGTTGTGTTGTCATTCATCAACTCTACCAAGTGACCTGGAAGGAGCTGTTGAAAAGTTGAAGGCCTACAATTACAACTTTCCACTTCGGGTGGTTTATGTGGCACTGACAATTGGAATCAGACCATAACTAAGAGGACAAGTGCTGTTGCAGGAGAGCCCCCAATCCTTTTGATGCAACTGTGAAAAGCATCAAATCTGGAGAGAGAGAGAGATATACTGTACCTCTTTCAGAAGGTTGGAATCTAGCTTAAGATAATTTTAGTGTATTATCCTTATTATTAATACTATTATTATTATTATTATTATTATTATTATTATTATTATTATTATTATTATTATTGTTATTATTATTACAAGCCGAGTTATAACCCTCATTGGAAAAGCTAGATGGTATAAGCCAAAGGGCTCCAACAGAGAAAAATAACTCTGTGAAGAAAGGAAACAAGGAAATAAATAATAAAAGAAGTAATAAATAACCAAAATATAATATCTTAAGAACAGTAACAACATTAAATTAGATCTTTCATATATAAACAATAAAAACTAAAAAAAAAAAAAACAAGAGGAAGAGCAATTAAGCCTTTTTTCTATAAATTTATAATTTTTTCACGGATGTAATTATAACTACAAAAGAACAATCACAAAAGTAATAACAGCTGTTGGAGAACCAGAAACCTTTAAAGTTAGCGTTGTATTACAACAGGTGTCAGCATTAGCCCCTTTTTATTTGTGCTGATCTTGGATGTGTTAAGTGATGAGATCAGAAATGAAGAGTTGTGGGAGTTGCTATATGCATATGATTTGGTGCCAATAATGTACATTTCTGGATGGTCTCTGCTCTGAAACATAAGGTCTTCAGCTGCCAATGAAGTGACAATGTAGAAGTGACACTGCCAAGTGGGCTTACAGAGAGCCTCCCTGAGAAAGGAACAAGCCTTTTCCTTGAGCTTTTCAATTCTATTTTGCAATGGGAAAGCTTACACTAATTGAGTATATATCATATATTCCTAGATATACCAGACTCTGTTTGGCCTACAAGAAAGACTTCTCAAAGTTTACCACAAACCCTAGATCATAGTAAAACATGAGAAGCTTGTTCCCATGTAGAAGGGCTTCCACGGAGACTACCAGGATTAATCATTCGGCCATATAGCGAAGAAGACGGATGCTGTTGCATGGGCCCAAAACAATGCTAAAGTGAACATCCTTGTGAACACTTGAGGTGCTGTATATAGGCAGAAGCACAGCACTTGGAACTGGTATATCTTGTCGTGTAAAAGAAATCTTAAGTACTTCCTTGATGCAGAATGGGATGGGATCTGGAAGTATGTCTTTTAAGTCCAACAAGACCATGAAGTCCCCTGGTCTGACTGTGGTTGTGGTCTGTGTCTTGAGTGGAGTTTGAAGGGCAAACCCAATTACGGCCGAGAAGTCTATGACCAGTCTCGCGACTCCAGAAGCCTTCTCTACAAGGAGGAGTCAAATGGAAAGCCTGGGGACTTGTAGAGACCTCTTGGATAATACCCTCTTCTAAAAAAAGTCTGGACTTCTGCCACAATGTCCTTCGTTGATCCCGTCACGAAGGACCTAGATCTTGCTGGCGGACAAATTAAGGGAAGAGGAGAGTTGAAGAAAAGGACGACGAACCCAGAACGGCGACCATTGACCGCTCAAGATTCTGCCCTGTGGCACTCCTAATGCCATTTGTGCTTCTGGCATCCTCCCACTGGGAGACTGCCACCTTTAGTGGGGACACTGTCCACGTTTAGATGCTCTTCCCTTCCTGTTTGACTCATATGTTGTCTCATCACTGGGGAGGCTTTGGCTATGCAGGTGCTGAAGAGGAGGGCTGGGATGCCACAGCTCAATGGCATATCTTGCTTGTTTTCCTCCATCTCTCCACAACAGCCTCTACAATTCACATAACAAACACTACAGGGTGTTGAGGAAAAAGTTGTGGGGGAGGAGGATAAATTTTTGGAACCTGTTTCTAGAATTTGGAGACGACAGGGTTACGTCTCTTCAGGACTCAGTTAGTCCACTGGTTGGTTAGTAGCGTTGCATTACGAGTAAAACTTCATCTTCCTTGCTACTAATAAGAATGATGTTTGGATGTTCGATGCTGCTTGGGGTCTGACAGGTCTTCCATGTCAGCTAAAAATCCAGAAGAAGGCCTATGGGATTACTGTGCTCTACATTTTTTGTATGTTATCTAATTCTCCTTTGTACGCCGTCTACACAATCTAGTCAAAGATTTTCTTGTGGCTTTGAGCAAGGCAGTTAATTCTGTAGACGAACAGGGGACTGGTCATCATTTGAATAACCCTGTAGTTTTGGGAATCGAATTGATTCCTGCTGTATGGAGTGTTCCATTCAGTAAGTCTATGGCATCATCAACACTTTCAAACTGTTCTGCACTACCCTCAATTTCACTTAGCTCACAAAATTTAACCCAATCCACCTTGTCAAGATTCCATCGTAGCGATCTTTGTAAAGGGGGACCATTGTTGGTGTTTATAATGATTGGTGCATGATCACTAGTATGCCAATCATCTAATGTCCTCCAATCAAAATCGAGAAGGCAATTAGAGCTTGCAATTGAAAGGTCAATGCATGATGGCACCTGTCTGAACATGAAAGTGGGGGGATTCGCCTGTATTAAGGAGTCCGACATCCTCGTTTTCCACAATTGATGATATAATATTGTCCCTGGTGTTTGCTAAAACATCACCCCATAAAGGATGTCTACCATTCAAATCTCCAAGTAAAAGAAAAGATTGCGAGAGTTGTTGAATAACCTCTACTAAATTATCAAATGCAATGTTATCATTTGAAGGTAAGTACACAGAGCATATTGTATATTTTCTCCCTATATCAATCTGTACAACCATCGCCTGCAGAGGTGTATGAATAAAAGAAGATATTTGGGGAACATCTCGACGAACATATATGAGACTTCCACCATGGCTCCCTACTTGTTGATCATAAGGTGTCCTATAGCTAATATATTTGCAAGGGCAAGGAGTATTAGCATCAAGTTTGCTCTCACATAGACATACAATTATGAGGGAGTGCTCTTGAATTAAGAGCTTAAGTTCTTCATATTTAGCCCTTAAACCCTGACAATTCCATTGCAAAATGGAGGAAAAAACAATTGTTTATTTTCTGGAAGACATCTTGGATAAGGTCTTCCCAGTGACAGTTTTTGATTTAACAATATTTCCTGTAGGCTTCTTGAGTGAGGGTCTTGATAAGTTAGGTTTTACATTAGCCTTTTCAAAGTTCTTTTTACCTAATTCTTGAGGGGGATGGTGGACCTCAACTTGAATTTTTTATTGATTTAAGTAGTTTTCTTGTTGATCTGTAATACCAACAGACAGATCATCATATCTATTTGATGTCGTAACTTTGGCGTTTTTAATGGAAGGTGATGAAAGAGATGGAGGTCTCCCTCTTTTCCTATTAAGAGGAGGGGATTTATCAGGTTTTAGCATTTTCCCACTGCAGGTGCACCTGATAACTCAGTTTTATATGAAACCTCCATCAAATCAGACAATATACCTTGAGAGAGATTAGTATTATCCTTTGTAATGGGGGACAAAGGTTTAATAGAGGTGGGCAAAGCCTTGGGAGTTGATATTCTTGTCCTATCATGTAGCATTTTATCAGATGGCGAATTTCTTTCTTGGGGTAATACCGGCAGTAATAGGTGGGTTGGATGTCTCCTGCCTCATTTTCCTCCTGATTTCAATACCTTTGCATAGCTTGTTGATTTACTCAATAGTCTCTTGGCATGCCTCAATTATATGTTTGATACTGGATTTATTGAGGGCAGCCTCTTCTAACTTATACAGCTGGCAACTTCTATCAGTAGATTTATGATTCAAATGGCAATTTAAACAACTGGCCCCTGGTATACATTCTCCATGGTAAACATTGGAGCAAGTACAGTACTATACATTTTTTATTCTAGCAAACTTTAGAAGGATACCCATATCTTTTGAAGCAATTAAGGGGACCGTCCGCGATGTCCGCCATTTTTTTTCCTAATGATTCAAAATACACAATTTCTATATATGTTTTAGACATATCTTCTTCATATAAAAATTTCAAGTCATTTGATCAAAAACTTTTTGATTAGCAAAAATTATGATTTTTAAAAAGATTTTAGGTACATTTTTCCCAACTAATATGACACCAATTGTATTGAAAATCATATCATCAAAACTTCTTTATAAATTGAATAATTCTGTGACAGATTTTCTATTTTCCTTTTTTTTTATATAATGAATTTTTTTCTTAATTTTCTTTGTCTAGACGTAGAATAACCATGAATAAATGAGAAAAAGGGAAATCAAAATTCTGGTTCACAAAATTGTGGAATTTTATTCCTCTTTTCAATGATATCTTTCTCTCAAAAATTGAACAATAAATAAGTGATTAAAATGAATATAAGTGTGAATAAGTATGTTTTTGAGTTTTGAGCTCCCAAAGATTTGCTATAAATTTTCGCTCTTTTTCTCAAAGAAATCAAGATAACATTATTATGATAACATTACTTTGTACTTATTTTGTTTATTCCTACATGAAGGCTCCCTAAATGAGGTATTTAAACACTATGTTTACCAATACACTTAGTGCAAGGGGGTCATGAATTGCCAGCAGCCTCTCATTGTTGCCAGAGTTTTCATGAGTATGTTCCAGCTTTGTACTCTTTTTCATGTTTCCCTCTCTTTTTTGGTTCTTTTTTGCTGCTCTCTGCTTACTTTTTATTTTTTCTTTGACTTTAGGTAACATTGGCCTTGCTATAAAGTTCCCGAGGACACTGTATATACGAACCGCAAATAAACAAACACACATGCAATGTAACTTCTATATGACTTAGGAAATTCTGGTTGTTCTTCTCGTAGATCATAGTTGCGTTTGCCTACCCTCTACCAATGCCTTCATCTCTTCCAGACATATGCAATTTCAAAATATAAGTGAAAAAATTGCTATATAAAGGATAAAAAAACGAGTAAAGATGATTCTGTAAAATTCAGTCATGCAGAGGAAGCAGTAAAGATGACGTCATCATTTAAAGACCGCTATATCTTCGTTATTTGTAAAAATAATTGGCTGAAACTTCTGGAGAGTATGTACAAGTTTTTGCATACATACAAACAATAAAACGATTTTTGAATTCTGAAAGTTGTTATGTCAAAACACCATAGCTGATCGTCCCCTTAAAACATTGCAGTGGATTCTGCTTAAAAGTTTGAGCTTCAATTGGCTCATTTTCTATGTAAATGTGGAAAGGCACATCAGCATCCAGGAAAGTAAGGATGATCATCGATGTTCTCGGGACTTTATGCACTTTCCATACAGTTAAGGGACACATGGCCAGTATCTCTTCTTCCGTAAACTCATGCAAGTTTCTATAAAGACTACTCCCCTTCCATAACAGAAGTTTAGATGGGATTTCACATCCAATTTTATGTCATTATTCTCTGTCTCTAAATTGCATGGTATAAAAGATTGTTTTTCTGATTTTTTCTGATTTGGCACTTATCAGGAAACTCTTCTTTCCAAAACGAGATAATCTCCTAGCATGATTGTACCTACTTTCTTTTGAAGAAATTTGCATATCTTAAAATAATTTCCTGCACACCCTTTTGACTGGGCAATAAGCCACTTTGTTGGCTTTGGCTTTCTCCGGGAGAGTACAACCACCTCTATATCTCTGTCAATCCAATCAGCAGGTTTGCATATATCTAGAGCCTTAGGTACCTCATCACAAAGAGCACCCTTGATATTCAAATTATTGATTTTAATATTCATAGTCACTGATTGAATTTAATGCTTCATCATGATATCAAATGATATCTATGAATCCCATTTGTCATTTTCAAACCTCATTAAAATTTCTTTTATACTACCATAACATTGAAATGTTTTATACAGGACATTGTAATTAGTTTCTATGGGAATTTGGGTGACATGAAGGATTTGCTGTTTCCGTTACCCAAATTACTTGGTTTTTGAGCATCCGTAGATGACCGTTTTCAGTTTCAAGGTCGTCAACAGAGAAGTTGATTTTTAAAGAAGCAGAAAGTCAGGTTGTTCACCTCTTATCAGAGAATGTCAGCCCTCCTATCCCATGTGGCCCAGCAAGAGAAGAGGCTCAGCAGGGACCAGTACTCTATTAGAGAGGGGCTGCCTCTCTTTAGGTGGGCATAAACTGGTCAGTGGGGGTAGTTACCCCTCCCACCGACGACTCCAATCGCTGGCATCACCCATTACCCGCAAACATGGGAGACTTAAAACCAGATCACTGGAGCCCGATTCTTAACAGAAAGTATGGCAGAGGGTGATGACATCTAAATTTAAAGCATATATATAACCTGGTCAATATTCAGACGGTGGTTGTAAAAAAAATTTGGATGGAGCAAAGAGATAAAGCAGAACTACACAAGACCTTATAGAGGTTCAGTCTTAGTCTGGTCTCTCAGAACTGGCTTTAGGGATATGGTTAAATCTACCAGGGTGGATAATAACCCTAGCACACTCAAGCCCCTCTACTGCAGCAAAGTGCTGGGCCATCGGAGGGGTCTAGGGCCTGAGGCTCGGTACTCTGACAAGGTTACTGCACAGGCTCCGTGAATCGATCACACGTGCCAAACAACCTGTCCCACCTGGATACCAAGGTAGTCGGGGAGGGGGGGCTGGTCACAGGGGGGCTGAGGCAAGGAAAACATGACATGGGGCCATGGACTTGAGTCTAACATTGGCTCTGGTCACTCGCAACGGCCCACGGGGTGGGAACATGAGGCAGCAACACCTGCCCCTCTTGGTTTTCAAAGTAGCCCAGGACCTGAGCCGAGGCTTGAAGCAACGACCAGCCCCGTGAATCAATTATGGAAGGGCCTACCCACGGAACTGTAACACCAGTCTGGCTTGGTTATTGGGGTGGCTAGGATCCCAAGCCCGACCCCAGTGAGTTGGAGGTTAGAGGCCCTGACATGGGGTCACAGCCCCAGTCTGTACTCTAGCCCTGGAGACTGAAAATCGGGGTTCAGAGTCACTCGGATGACCTCCACCCCTCCAAAGAGAGGTGGTGACCAAAGGAGCCCTTTCCTATGACTGCAGCTGACAGTGCTTTGATTCCTCGACTTTTTCATTTTACAAAAAGTGAACAGAGTCGGAAGCCGAAGAGGATGATAAAGAAGAGGAGGAAGAACGCATATCTTTATTCCTACTTCACCTCTCCCCTAAAGCTCTGCAAGCAGAGGAGTCAAAATCTTAGAAACCCACAAAATGATGATACCCCAAAGGAAAAAACACAGGGATTGCTCCACCATGATTCACAACACTGGGGAACACTGTCATATGGGGGATAGTTATGATTACTATACAGGGAGTGGAAGCCACAAGAGTCGGGGTATAGTATAGGGCGAAATAACTTTTCGGCCCCTGGGAAGGGGAAGCACTGCATACATCACAGGGGACACTGACCAAACCCTTCCCCAGTGACATCACCAAGGAAGACACTAGCACCAAGACCAATCTACAATGGGGTGTGACAAACACAGGAGGAACCCCATACACCACCAGAACCTGAAAGCTGGCTGATGTAGGCCCGAAAGCTCCTTGCTCCTGACACATACTCCACAGCGATTGAGTTAGGAGAGTAAATGCAAAACCACTGATAGCAGATGCACCCAATGAGCAAAAGGAAGATGCAAAATTCTCTTCCTCCACCTCAAAGCATACACCTGACACCGTAAAGGAGGCCCCGACCTAAACTTGACGCTCATGGCTAATTGCGAACAATCATGCCCCTAGCAAGAGCACATTGAGAATGTGGATCCACAGCTGGTTTAACAAAAAAAAAAAAAAAAGTCAGATGTGAAGTCCAACCTCCTATGATTAAGTGTCTTGCTTCACATTAACAATTAAAAGCTAGCATTCACATTCTGACAGAAAAAGCGAATGAAAAGTTCGCTCAACGGATCAGTATGTTCATACCCTATATGTGGCCTTTTAAAAACAAAAGTGAAGTGACTTTGGCAGGTAAGAAGGTGGCAGGGCTCTTCACCATCACTCCCACCTGTTGCTCGCGCTGAAAACATATTCCTCATCTGAATGACGAATGCTTGTATTCAGGTAGGAATAAGCAGATTTTCTCTCAATTCCTTGGGCATAATATATTCCTTTCTAGATCACCAAAAACTGATCATTCAGCTGCTTTTCACCTAATTCTAACATGATAAATAAAAACAATCATCACAGGTAATAAATAAAAACAATCAATTTATACATACATACATATGCCAAGGCACTTCCCCCAATTCTGGGGGTAGCCGACATCAAACAAATGAAACAAAAAAGGGGACCTCTCCTCTCTACGTTCCTCCCAGCCTGACAAGGGACTCAACCAACTTCGGCTGGTACTGCTAGGGTGCCACAGCCCACCCTCCCCCATTATCCACTAGAGATGGAGCTTCATAATGCTGAATCCCCTACTGCTGCTACCTCCGCTGTCATCCAAGGCACCGGAGGAAGCAGCAGGGCCTACCGGAACTGCGTCACAATCGCTCGCCATTCATTCCTATTTATAGCACGCTCTCTTGCCTCTCTCACATCTATCCTCCTATCACCCAGAGGTCTCTTCACTCCATCCATCCACCCAAACCTTGGCCTTCCTCTTGTACTTCTCCCATCAACTCTTACATTCATCACTTTCTTTAGCAGCCAGCCATTTTCTATTCTCTAAACATGGCCAAACCACTTCAACACATTCATATCCACTCTAGCTGCTAACTCATTTCTTACACACGTTCTCACCCTCACTAAATTACTTTAAAGAAGGTACATTAAAGTACATGACTTACTTAGGCGGTCAAGTTTTATTTTTTTGCTGTCATACTGTTCAGGTTCAACATCCCAGTCTAAATACATTGCCAGTGTAATTGGACCTGTTCTCCCTTTCATTATGTCATTGACAACTTTTATCACTTCTAGAGTCAAGGTCGTACTTAAAGATGAAAATATCTGAAGTTCAGGGCATCCACGAAGAATGCTGAAATGAAAAAATTAAAGATTTCATGAAGTTATATCCAATAAATTGTCCCATACTATATTCTACAATAGCTTAACTGGATAAGGAATACATTTAAATAGGGAGCAAACATGGGATTCTCAAATGAAGATCACACAAGATGTACTAATCCCTCAACATCATTATCTAATCTATGGGTCAGCCAAGATTTTGGATAAGTAGCATCTATACTAGTCCTAAAAGAATAATCAATTTTGTTATTGTGAAAGATAGTGAATGCATGATACAGTTATCTCTTAACATTCTCAGGTTAAACAATTGCAAATATCCTTATTCATAGAAATAAATTAATATTTTTGGGTAATTGTGAGATTCATAGTTTTAAAAGTGAATACAGGTGAGCATTCTCAATTATTTAAACGTGAATCTGTTTTAACTGAAAACATAAAAGCTATTATTACACAAGGACTTATAAATGTACTTATATAATATGATCATGTCTCCTCCATCATTATGAAACTCCCCTGATTTTCTTATTTTTTCCTTCTTAAAACTGTTTAAAAGTCAACATCTATCTTAAAATATAAATTTCATGTTTTCTTTTCTTGAAAATGGCCCCCTATCTAGTAAGTACTGAGTCAATCTGAAAGTTGATTGCAGCTATCTAGAAATAGGTGCGTTATTATTTCTTTTTATTATTATTATTATTACTATCCAAGCTACAACCCTAGTTGGAAAAGCAAGATGCTATAAGCCCAGGGGCTCCAACAGGGAAAAATAGCTCAGTGAGGAAAGGAAATAAGGAAATAAATAAATGAAGAGAACAAATTAACAATAAATCATTCTAAAATAAGAAACAACGTCAAAACAGACATGTCATATAATAAACTATCAACAACATCAAAAACAAATATGTCATAAATAAACTATAAAAAGACTATGTCTGCCTGGTCAACAAAAAAGCATTTGCTCCAACTTTGAACTTTTGCATTTCAATAATCTCAATGTGCTTACCTGTGCCATATGCTTTCATTATCTTTACTACCCACAAACCAGATTGAGGTTATCTTTGTAATTTAAAGTCAACACTTTGTGGGATTCTTCTTTTGAAATTTCTATGACTGCTGGCGAGTAGTTCAAGCAACTCTGTGAAAGCTTACCAAACACAGGATTGTGTTTAGAGGAATGTTGTTTGTGAACAATTCATTTAAGAGGCATGTTCAGCTGATATCTGTCCACTTTTATTGTTCAAAACACAAAAGTAAAATAAAAAGTTTAGTTCAAGGGAAAATCCATTACAAGAGTAAGCTAGTTAATTATTATTATTATTACTTGCTAAGCTATAACCCTAGTTGGAAGCACGATGCTTTAAGACCAGGGGCCCAAACAGGGAAAATAGCCCAGTGAGGAAAGGAAGCATAGAAAAATAAAATATTTTAAGAACAGTAATAACAAAATAAATATTTCCTATATAAACTATAAAAACTTTAATAAAAGAAGAGGAAGAAAAGTTAGATAGAATAGAGTGCCTGAGTGTACCCTCAGGCAAGAGAACTCTAACCAAAGACAGTGGAAAACCATGGTACAGAGGCTATGACACGACCCCAAGACTAGAAAACAATGGTTTGATTTTGGAGTGTCCCTCTCCTAAAAGAGCTGCTTACCATAGCTAAAGTCTCTCTTCTACCCTTACTAAGAGGAAAGTAGCTACTGAACAATTACAGCGCAGCAGTTAACCACTTGCATGAAGAAGAATTGTTTGGTAATCTCAATGTTGTCAGGTGTATGAGGACAGAAAAGAATCTGTAAAGAATAGGCAAGACTATTCAGTGTGTCGGCAAAAGGAAAGGGAATCGTAATCAGAGAGAAGGACCCAATGTAATACCATCTGGCCAGTCAAAGGACCCCATACCCCTCTATCGGTAGTATCTCAGCAGGTGGCTGGTGCCCTGGCCAATTACCTTAGAATGATGATGTTCAAATGCCGCTCAGCTTTTTCTGAGGTTTATATCGCCTATTTGCACGAGTTCTGCAACCAAGGGGATGCTTGGAATGTAATGACAGCAGATAGGAAAGTTTTACTGCATATTTCACTTACTTACATACCTTGACAGCTGCTTTGCTGGTCCCATACAGCAGGGGACCCCTACTCTCTACAGGACCTCCACTGTCGTTTTACCTTGTTTGTTCAGAGTATTTAACGCTTCATATCACGTATTCTTAATTTAATGTTAAAACGTCACTGTTATACGATTCACAGAATAAGAAAGTCTTCCGTTTTCTCTTGGATATAGACTATTTGTGATCTCTGATTCATTAAACAATGGTTAAATAGACCAGCTATTTACAAAAAGAGGGAGAGTTCTTATTGATAAAATTGAATCTTTGTTGATTATTATTAATCAGTAGCAATCACAGCTACTGTATATTAGTCAGGGTCGCTATGTTTGGATTTCAATTTTTTTTTATTTTTTGTGAGGAATATGAAAACTATAAATTTTAAAAAATTTCATTGTACTGTATAAGCAATCAGAAAAGCTATGTTTCCATTTGCTTGGCGTCCCATATAGCTGCTATCTTAAATTTTACAAAAAGGCTGCCATAAAAAATGTTTTTGTCAGTATCTGAGCTTTAACCTAGAGATTTTATTTTGACAGATAAACAACCATTTTCAATATCAATGAATTTAATATTCATATTAGTAGATCGAGACATTTGTGACAGTAGTTCTTTCAAATACTAATTTCATAAGACAAATTGGTTATTAGGCCAACCACAAGGCCATATTTATCTATTGGTCTGAATATTGTAGTAAGCCTATATCGTGTCGAATAGTTTACCATACCCTATATGTAAGTTGGTGGTGGTTGTATTGTAATGATTTTTTCCCTTTCTTTGCAGACTTTAATCCTGTGTGACAGCCTCAAGCTGCTGGAGAAGCTACCGTATATACTCGTGTAATGTTCGACCCCCCCAATTTTGCCTTCAAAATCATGAATTTATCATATACCTCATGTAATGTTCGAGTCTTGATTTTGGCAGTAGGCTAGAGGTTATGCCTCAATGGTCTTTTATTTCCAGCATACCATAATTACCAACAAAGTAGGGGTTATGCCTAAGTGCGACAAACAATTGTATAAAACAAATCGGAACAACAACTAAATACTAACATCTGTTTACAATAACAATTGAGTATTCAGCGTACATTTTCTGGCTAACACTTTTGTTGCGCACAACTGCACAAAAAAAGCACACTGTACAAATCAAAAAGCCTATCATCTCAGTTACTATGCAAATCTAACTAACAAAGATCAAATCCAATATGTCTGAGACAGTCATGCACATATATTGAATAAAGGCTAGCACACTGTCAAGAAAAGGGTATAGAAAAAAGGAAACATTGAAATGGAGGAATCAGGCCCATTATAAAGGGATTTTGACGTAGGAAAAATCTATTTCTGGGCGAGAGACCCGTGCCGCCCAGTGAAATGCTCCTTAAGCACCATTTCTAAGGTATATAACTGCTATATATATTACCAGAGAAAAAATTGCATAGGAATGCCAGGTTGAACCCAGCTCGCTCACCTATATAAGGTGTCAATATAATACTGGGGCGTGATAATTCACAACCAGAGGCCTCGCACCATTTAGATATCTCCTGTCAAAATCCCCGAACAGCAAGGTGCTGTTCAAACGACTGGGTAGAGTAGTGGAAAGAATAAGTAATGTACGTTAATGTATAATAATAGTATGCCTCACAAATCAACGGGAACCGCCCGTGCAAAGCAGATGCCCCCGGGAGGGGTACATAGCGCTATAAAGTGACTCAAACTCGATCGGGAGAAAGAGAGGGAGGGAACCCTGGGGTGGGGTATCGGCGGGAGGAGGCTAGGAGTGGGGCGATAGCAGGTATACCAACCTGCCAGACCCACGATTGATATGATCACGCGGAAACACTAATAACACTATAATAAACATAACACATGGTAAAATAAGATAGGAAGGCATGCTGGATGGTAATAATAATAATAAAATTAGCTATACATCAATCGTACAACAACAGAGGGAGCGAACAAGAGACAGGAGAAAACCAAGACTGACGGCGCTGGGAGTAGGCAGGGCTACCAACATAACACATTGTCAGTGAAGTGCTAACAAAATGAAAACTAAAATGTAATATCTGACTCATGAACGCCCCTCGAACTAATGCAAGCAAACAAATGACGTTAAAATGATAAGCAAGTCCGTGGCGTGCGAACGTAAATAATCCAAGAAATAATGTGGAAAAGAACGTCGAAGGCGATTAGACATGCCAACCTACCGAAAATACGCACACGTATATGTAATAACTGTTATCATAAAAACAGGACAATATAAAATTAATACGGTGTGTGAACCGTGGCTATCCATAAGGTTCATAACGAGAAACAATCAGTATGGAGGACTTATTGAAAATCGTTAAGAACGAACGAGAGAGAGAGAGAGGAGGGAACCGAGCGCCATGAGAGACCCACGCAAGGTCGTGAATAATAAAGCTGAATAATATAAACAAAAAGGGGCAAGGCCCCCTCCAAAATCTCAAAACTCATAGATCTGGTACTTAACTTAGATGTAGTGACAGTGGAGTCGGACATCTTGAGGTAAATCCAGAAAAAAACCAGCGAAATTCACACACAAGACAAAAAACGGCTAGCAAGCTGTGTGCTATTAAAGGAGAGACGTCACTGGCGTGGGATTGCTAGTAGTAGTAGGATGTTGAACGGCACCTCGCTGTTCAGGGATTTTGACAGGAGATATCTAAATGGTGCGAGGCCTCTGGTTGTGAATTATCACGCCCCAGTATTATATCGACACCTTATATAGGTGAGCGAGCTGGGTTCAACCTGGCATTCCTATGCAATTTTTTCTCTGGTAATATATAGCAGTTATATACCTTAGAAATGGTGCTTAAGGAGCATTTCACTGGGTGGCACGGGTCGGAGCCCAGAAATACCCACATAATACCCAAGGTCCCGTACATGTCCACTGAATATCGAAAGATCATGTTGAGTAGTTCTAGCTGACGAGGACAGGCAACACTGAAATCTCCCAAAGAAGTTGTTGAAAGATCAAATAATGACACACTGAAAGCAATACTAAACACATTCACTGCACCACACCAGGGGATATATATTCAGTAGATGTTTGCTCCCAAGAAACCTACTGGACAAAGTGTGTTTTCCATTGCCATTGAGAAGCCTGCAGCAGTGAAAGCAGAAAATTACACCAGAGAATACTTGCTACAATGTGCAAATCTCCTCAAACTGATTAATCTCATTGATGTCCGAACACCAAAAGAAACACATCTATCCATGGAAGATATCAAAACCATAAATGTCAACATAATGCTGCTGAATCTATAAGCATGCCCAGGTACTTCAACCTTTGCTCAAGTATGAGATTCAATTTATCTCAGTTTACCACCATCTCTATATCATGGAAAAATGCATGAATCCGATCTCAATACTAAAGCAACTGCTTCTCCAAGGAGACCATGATCAACCAAACTTCAAGATACATCAGATGTATCCCTCACAAGTGGGCTCAAACGGCTACCATGGCGAACACCTGAGGAACTGTGCACAGCACAAAGCACAGTGTTTTGAACTGGTACACAATACTGTAGAGGGAAAATCCGAGATAATTTCCAGAGATCTGATTAATAGGCCCTTTAAAATATGTCATTAAGATCTATCGAAAACATGGTCTCCCTCTCAGATGGAAGACAGTATAGACCATACTGTTTCCATTCTGAACTTTGTTTGGCACACAAACTTATTCTTCGGAGAAAGGTTAATGACCAGTCTCCACCCTTTTGCCTTTTCCACTAGGAAGAGGCGACTGCATTAGTCCAGAGATCTGTTTTGAGCGCGTTCTTCCCCAACATCGTTTTCATCACGGCATGCAAGGACAGGATGCTCGTTGAAGTTAGGTGTTACATCGGAAACTCAATCGGAATTGGAGATAGGGGGACAGTTGTCCAGAAAAAGTAGCAAACATCTTTTCCGAAGGACACTATCCACCCAAGACTCGGTCCCTTCGCGAGACAAGCAACCGTCTACTTTTGGTAGCAGGAGAGGGGATCACCTACCTCAGCTTTTCTCTCTCCCTCCCCTCTTCACACCCCCACTCTTCAAGAAGAGATCGCGGGCGTTGTATGATAGGGTCTAGTAGTGGGTGCTGGCCCTTCCTTGATCCCGAACCTACAGATCTAGCCAAATCCAAGGGTCTGGGGGCTACTCTTTACAAAGAGCTGGAACCATCAAAGGCAACAGCTCAGTGGATTACAAATCTTGCGAAGAAGTCCTCCATGACTCACCCGCTGCCTGCAGACGACTCTGGCATGAGAGATGTGGCACCCCACATCGAGTTTCTCAACGGTGGTGACACCTCATGACAAACCTGTTTGGAGAAGCGAGAAACTACAGCATCCGGCCTGTTTAAGACCCAATTAGCCCACAGGTTTGCTGTCTGGTGGGCCAGGAAGTTGACCGCTTTACCCCAATCTCAGAGGTTGAGTAGGAAGTATCTTCCACCTAGAGTCTCTCCAGCTGGAGCACGCCAGACAAGAGCACAAACTGATGGGTTTACCAGCAAAGGTGTAGATGCGGCGTTCTCTGGTGTGGAGAACACCCGCTGTCTAGAGAGGAGGGGGTGACAAGATCTCATTTGGTCTTCCAGAACAAAGAGAGAATTTTCAGATCCAGAGATTTGATTATTCACTCAGTCAAAACCAAGGTCCACAAGATTCGACCAGTGCAACTCTAACAACTGCTTCTATCATTGAGGGCCACTGAAGAGCTGATCAATTACAGAGGTCCCCGATCGCCTTCCCCAGGCCATTGCCTTTTACGAATGAACTCTCTGATGCAGGATAGTCAGCCTAAATGGGCTTCATACCACAGTCTGGAGTCCCTGAGATATCCTGCCCCTAAGCACCCTCGTCCTCTCCTACAGGCGAGGGTGAAACTGCACGCTCCGGACAATCTACTCCCTGGACGTGTATGATGGTTCCGTCCCCAGGACATAACCAGACATGTAATGGGGGCCTGACAAATGCACGGGCCAGTCTATGGCAACAGGAGATCTCATCTGATATATAACTCGCTGGCATATGGTGAGGCACACTGTGTCTCTGTGTCAGGAAGGATAGTTCAAGAATGCTCCATGCCCGGAACAAGGCCTACTGCCCCACATTCTCTGCCCACTAAAGTATGCATGTGCAAAAGTATCACATCGAATTGTACCATCCTTCGAAACAAGGAGGAGCAGGAGTTCCATGTCCAAGAAGGAAGGGAGATGGAGGTTGCTGCAGCACCTCCATCAATCTTGGAACAGACTGTGTAGTAAGAGATTGTACACCTCTGTCCCAAGCTAAGGTAGCTGAGACCATCCAGCCAGCCATGGCTAACAGAGTAGCAAGGGTGGCTGGGGTAGGGGCCTTGGACCCAGAAACCACACAGGTAACATCCACCCTTTCCTTCCCCAAAAAGGTAGTGGTGCCGCAGTGAACCCTGTCCCTGCGACTAAGACTGGCCTTCCTGGTCTTCTTCAACCTAACGTTTCTTCTTAGCTCTGGCTCTTGGCTCTGCAAGAAGAGCTGTCAAGGTCTGAGTGATCACCCCTGACGACACTCCCGGGGATAGAAAACACTTAGGTTGTCCAAACAGGAGCCACAACACTAGGGCACACTCACAGGAGAAGGGGGATGCACATTTCTTTGTGGGGCCGAACGCACAATCACTGTTGAAGGAGGAGGAACAAACCTCGGACCCCTGGGCACAAGGGACGTGGCGACAGACAAGAGTAAGGGTGGAGAACACTGACACTGGGTCACAGATCGGGGTCGCACCTGGGACAGGTAGAAAACTGTTCTCACCTTTGCTGAATACAGGGGCACCCTAGCACCTTGCCAGGCACTGGATTCCCTGACACTGGGTATCAAAAACACTTTTTGCCAGCAGGGACAAGGTGAGAGGAAGCCTTGGATTCCACCTCCCTCAAAACAGTCATGGCGGGCCTACCTGAAAGCCCTTAGGAAGCCTAAGACTTTCTTAGGTCAAACTCATTGTCAACAGCCTGCACGGTCACAACAGAAGATCCTTCAACCTTTGAAGAGAAGCAGCAAACAATTGGTGTTCCCTGTGCACCAACAAGGCCTAAAAAGGATGCTGAAGTTGATCCGTGCTCTCTTGACCCCTGCGGCATACACCCCGAGGACAGATTCAGGGGTGTGAGTACAGCAGCGTCAGCAGCAGCAGACCCACCCCCTGAGGAGACAGCCACGGAGGAAGCCTTTGCGGAGTCCTCTTGGGTATTGCCCAATCAGACTGCCACAAATGCCTCGTGCTCTTTTTCCCCTCAGGGCATATGGTACCCATTGCAAAGGAGGCCACGATCGACACTTGGTGCAAGGGGATGCCTGCGAACAGATATGACCCCGACATGAAGCAGAGGGAGTACAGATCTACAAAAGGTTTCGTCATGAAACTACCACAGCATCCGACCTTCCCACACCAAATACAAAGTTCTTATTTTCATTTCCTTATTGAACAACCACATTGTAATCAACTGGTTTGGTAAGCGCAGCAGTGTGTACGCCGCCCCGGTGAAAGCAAAAGTGAGTGATAGCTGACTGGAAAGGGGGAGGAGCTTTTTGTCCCCCTCCACTAATTAGCGGAGGGGGTTACGGGGGAAGACCATCCATCTCGTTTACACCAGCGCTAGTGAACAACAGTCACTTTTCAATGGCAGCAAGATTTTTAAGGGATTGTGAGTGGGACTATATACAATCTTTACGCTCTTTACATAGAAGTCTAACCCCATGGTGGGTGGAAGTCCAAAAACCAAATGGCTGGAAAACGTACCGGGATGACACTGTGCTATGCACGAGCTGTCTGTAGTGCACCCTGACACCTTCTGATCCTTATTGGATGACAGTCTGGGCAATCGGTGCTAGCATAGAATTTGGCGATGTGACGACCACGTAAGCGTAAAATTGGAGTCAAGTTCCTCAGCCTAGACATTGCCCGATTCCACCTTGCATGGAGAACGGGGACAAATTTATACAGTAGGCCTTCGCATAACGTGAGTTTATGCTTCGCGATTTCGGTAGATTGCGACATAAAGAACTATATAACCAATTAAATAAAAAATCAAATAATTGCAAGAAATACTCTTGCAGCAAGACAATTTCAAGCTGGCCTCGCTCCTTTGTTAGCTTCGCGCCACTTCCCTCTCCGCTCCTATTTCACTCTGACTCATCACCAGAGTTGCCATTTCAGCACCTTTCGTGCTAGATCTGGTGCATTTCTAGAGAATTTAGAGCATTTTTACCATCTGGCACAGTTTCACTATTTTACGCCATCATTATTTTATGGTATATATTCCGCAGATATATCATATGATATACTGGTTGCCTTCCAGATTCTCTCTTCCCAACTTGACTTACTGAAACAATTTTAGCTTTATCATTGTTTTATCTTAAAAAAATTATTTAGTGTCTTTCGGAAATTCATGCAGTGTGTATTCAACATAAAAAAATGGCAACCCTACTCGTTATTTTGGCCCCCTCTCTCCTCGCGTGTGTATCTCATACTTCAAGCCTCTTTTAACGCGAATTCTCCCGTCGCGGTTTCACTTACATGCGACACAAAGAACCGCAATACCTATTAAATGAAAAATCACCTTTGTAATAAAAACTCTAGCAGCGTGATGATTTCACTTACCTCTCTCTCGCTGTACACTGTATATCCATATACTGTGGTAAAAAATTACAGAAATATTTGAAATAAAACTGATTTTGATTAACTGGTGTTTCACTTAACTGTATCCAATCCTAATATATATGATTTCAAATAGTCACTTACCTCTCTCTCGCTGTACACTGTATATCCATTTACTGTGGTAAAAAATTACAGAAATATTTGAAATAAAACTGATTTTGATTAACTGGTGTTTCACCTAACTGTATCCAATCCTAATATATATAATATTCTCATTTTGGTATCGTATTCATAAATGAAAACTGCGAATTATAATCTTTTCCATTGTTTACATTCATACTTTTCCAAATCAGCTGATCAACCCTGTGCAGCCCGCTGTCAATCTCAATTTTCGGATCAAATAACTTATTATTAAGGCCTGCTATCGAATGATATTTCATATTTACTAAAAGAAACAATTATTACTTGATCTATCATTTTCTAATTACCATACTAATTTCAATAAAAACAAGAATAGCGCCAACGTTATCCCTGCGTGTCGTAAGAGGCGACTAAAAGGGACGGGACGAGGGGGCTAGGAACCTCCTCTCCTGTATCTACATCCTGTGAGACATCGACAAAGAGATGGAGCGGGGGGGGAGAGTAACTGTTCCCCGCACTCTAGTTTTGGGGTGTTTGAATGTGCGTGGATGTTGTACGATAGAGAGTAAAAGATGTGAAATTGGAAGTATGTTCAGGAATAGAGGGATGGATGTATTGGCCTTGTGTGAGACGAAGATAAAAGGAAAGGGTGAAGTGATGTTTGGTGAAATGTCTGGTAGAGTGTCGGGGATTGAAAGGGAAAGAGCGAGAGAGGGTGTGGCTTTATTGCTGAGTGAATGGATGACAGGTAAAGTAGTGGAATGGAAGGAGATATCATCTAGGTTAATGTGGGTAAGGGTTAGGTTGGGTAGGGAATGTTGGGCGTTTGTCAGTGTGTATGGGCCAGGTAGTGAGAAAAGTGAAGAAGAGCGGAATGAGTTCTGGAATGAATTAACTAGGTGTGTAGAAGGACTGGGTAGAAGGAATTATGTAGTTGTCATGGGTGACTTAAATGCTAGAGTGGGCGCTAGAGAGGTAGAAGGTGTCATTGGGGACTATGGCGTACCAGGTGAAAATGAGAGTGGTGAGAGACTGGTAGATATGTGTGTTGAGCAAGAGATGGTGATAAGTAATAGCTTTTTCAAAAAGAAAGATAAAAATAAGTATACATGGGTAAGAGTGGCAAATGGAAGAGTAGTAGAAAGGGCATTAATGGATTATGTGTTGATAACTAAAAGAATGTTTGGAAGATTGAAAGACGTGCACGTGTTTAGGGGTATGGCTAACGGTATGTCTGATCATTTTTTGGTGGAAGGAAAATTAGTTGTAGCAAAAGAATGGGGGAATAGAGATAGAGTAGGTGGATGTAAAAGGGAGGTAGTGAGGGTTGAAGAGCTAATAAAACCGGGGGTAAAAAGTAAATATCAGGAAAGGTTGAAAATCATCTATGACGAAGTGAAAGTAAGAGAAACTGGCAATTTAGAAGAGGAGTGGAAGTTAGTAAAAGAAAATTTTGTTGGGATTGCAAGTGATGTGTGTGGAAAGAAGGTTGTTGGAGGCAGCATGAGGAAGGGCAGTGAATGGTGGAATGAAGGAGTGAAGGTAAAAGTGAAAGAGAAAAAAAAAGAGGGCTTTTGAAGAATGGCTGCAGAGTAATAGCATAGAGAAGTATGAAAAATATAAAGAGAAAAATGTGGAAGTAAAGCGCAAGGTACGTGAGGCAAAGAGGGCAGCTGACCTGAGGTGGGGTCAGGGATTGGGTCATTCATATGAAGAGAATAAGAAGAAGTTTTGGAAAGAAGTGAAGAGAGCAAGGAAGGCTGGCTCAAGAATTGAAGAGACAGTGAAAGATGGAAATGGAAGGTTGTTAAAAGGAGAGGAGGCAAGGAAAAGATGGGCGGAATATTTTGAAAGTTTACTGAATGTTGAGGATAATAGGGAGGCAGATATAATTGCTGTTCCAGGTGTTGAGGTGCCAGTGATGGGAGATGAGAATGAGAGAGAGATTACAATAGATGAAGTGAGGAGAGCACTAGATGAAACGAGAGTAGGAAAAGCATCTGGTATGGATGGTGTGGAAGCTGAGATGTTGAAGGAGGGGGGTGTGACTGTATTTGAATGGTTGGTGAGATTGTTTAATATGTGTTTTGTGTTGTCAATGGTACCAGTAGATTGGGTTTGTGCATGTATTGTACCACTATATAAGGGTAAGGGAGATGTGCATGAGTGTTGTAATTCAAGAGGTATTAGTTTGTTAAGCGTAGTTGGAAAAGTGTATGGTAGAGTAATGATTAATAGGATCAAGGATAAAACAGAGAATGCAATCTTAGAAATACAGGGTGGTTTTAGAAGAGGTAGGGGTTGTATGAATCAGATTTTTACAGTTAGGCAGATATGCGAGAAATATTTAGCAAAAGGTAAGGAGGTGTATGTTGCGTTTATGGATCTGGAGAAAGCGTATGATAGAGTTGATAGGGAAGCAATGTGGAATATTATGAGGTTATATGGAGTTGGTGGAAGGTTGTTGCAAGCAGTGAAAAGTCTCTACAAAGGTAGTAAAGCATGTGTTAGGATAGGAAATCAAGTGAGTGATTGGTTTCCGGTGAGAGTGGGGCTGAGACAGGGATGTGTGATGTCGCCGTGGTTGTTTAACTTGTATGTTGATGGAGTGGTGAGAGAGGTGAATGCTCGAGTGCTTGGACGAGGATTAAAACTTTTAGACGAGGATGACCATGAATGGGAGGTAAATCAGTTTTTGTTTGCAGATGATACTGTACTGGTTGCAGACACAGAAGAGAAGCTTGGATGATTAGTAACAGAATTTGGAAGAGTGTGTGAGAGAAGGAAGTTGAGAGTTAATGTGGGTAAGAGTAAGGTTATGAGATGTACGAGAAGGGAAGGTGGTGCAAGGTTGAATGTCATGTTGAATGGAGAGTTACTTGAGGAGGTGGATCAGTTTAAGTACTTGGGGTCTGTTGTTGTAGCAAATGGTGGAGTGGAAGCAGATGTACGTCAGAGAGTGAATGAAGGTTGCAAAGTGTTGGGGGCAGTTAAGGGAGTAGTAAAAAATAGAGGGTTGGGCATGAATGTAAAGAGAGTTCTTTATGAGAAAGTGATTGTACCAACTGTAATGTATGGATCGGAGTTGTGGGGAATGAAAGTGATGGAGAGACAGAAATTGAATGTATTCGAGATGAAGTGTCTAAGGAGTATGGCTGGTGTATCTCGAGTAGAGAGGGTTAGGAACGAAGTGGTGAGGGTGAGAACGGGTGTAAGAAATGAGTTAGCAGCTAGAGTGGATATGAATGTGTTGAGGTGGTTTGGCCATGTTGAGAGAATGGAAAATGGCTGTCTGCTAAAGAAGGTGATGAATGCAAGAGGTGATGGGAGAAGTACGAGAGGAAGGCCAAGGTTTGGGTGGATGGATGGAGTGAAGGAAGCTCTGGGTGATAGGAGGATAGATGTGAGCGAGGCAAGAGAGCGTGCTAGAAATAGGAATGAATGGCGAGCGATTGTGACACAGTTCCGGTAGGCCCTGCTGCTGCCTCCGATGCCTTAGATGACCGCGGAGGTAGCAGCAGTAGGGGATTCAGCATTATGAAGCTTCATCTGTGGTGGATAATGTGGGAGGGTAGGCTGTGGCACCCTAGCAGTACCAGCTGAACTCGGTTGAGTCCCTTGTTAGGCTGGGAGGAAAGTAGAGAGTAGAGGTCCCCTTTTTGTTTTGTTTCTTTGTTGATGTCGGCTACCCCCCAAAATGTGGGGAAGTGCCTTGGTATATGTATGTATGTATTTATGTACTTGTCTCTTGTTTTATTTACTTTTACTGTTGGTTTGAATTGCATAAAGTTAATTGGAGTTTTATTCATGTTGCTGATGCATGATATTTTATAGTTTTAGCTCTGTTGTGCTCGATTATAAAGCTTAGGAAATTATTTATCGGGGCTGTATCAGTGAGTATTTAATAGAGACTTTGTAAAGACACAAAGATTTCATTTGTTACACAAGCACGAGAGAGAGAGAGAGAGAGAGAGAGAGAGAGAGAGAGAGAGAGAGAGAGAGAGAGAGAGAGAGAGAGAGAGAGTGTGTGTGTGGGTGTAATCAAATGCTGTGTTTTAGAGAGAGAGAGAGAGAGAGAGAGAGAGAGAGAGAGAGAGAGAGAGAGAGAGAGAGAGAGAGAGAGAGAGAGAGAGAGAGAGAGAGAGAGAGAGTGTGTGTGTGTAATCAAATGCTGTGTTTTATTTATGTTTCTTTAAAGGAAACAATTATTACCAAGATCCAGGATGTCATTGCTTTTATTGTCCGGGAAAATTTCCAGGATTTTATTTCTCCTCCCGGGACATCTGGGCTTCTTTTAAAATGTGCAAACGAAAACAAATATTACATTTTCAATAATTAACAACTATTGCCGTATAACAGTACTTGTTACCTAACACTGTTCTAAAGGATTTAGAAGCATTGCCAGCGAAAAGTCTTCTTTTGTCTGTAGTAAAACGACCTCTTATTCCTTTATGATGAAAATAGTGATGAAATATTTGTTTTATCCAAATCCAAAGGAGGAGTGTCTCAGTTAGTCTGACAGGAAATTAGAGGGAGCAACAAAATATAGAGTGCATTTCTAAAACAGCCAAAACAAGTCAGGCGATTTGCAGGAGCATAACTGAAGAACTTGAAATTTGGAAGCAACTGGAGAATAGACAGCAAACATAACCAAGAGCACAGATACATTAAAATCTATACCACACACATCTGTCGAAGAAGAGTTTTTTTCAGCTGTAGGACTGTTTATCACGAGACTTAGAACTCGTCTAATTGATAAAAATATTAATTGTTTGTTTTCTACGCTTTTATTTAAACTCAAAATAGTTGCTACTTTATAGTAACAGATATAAGCAAAATTTACTATTCTCCTACTTTTATTGTATTATCAAAAGAGCGTCATATGAATACAGTATATAGTTTGCCATGTAACTGCCCAAGAGGCAGGTTTCATGTAAGATTATGCTTTTCAAAGTTATTTGAACAGTCATTTTGATTTAAAACTTGTTATTTGTGTTGACAATACTTTTTTTTTCTCACCAGGTTTATATTACAAAATCATGTGATCTAATGCAGTGATTACAGCCCTTTTTATTTAAAAATTTGCTTAATTGTAATGAACATTGATAATTTTTCTTTCACCATGTTTATACTGAATTACAAAAGCATGTAATCATATATGATATTTTCATAAAATTTGCAAAATTATGTGCCATTTTGCTATTTCAGGATCAATAACTGTATAAAATTGTTTAATCAGTCTTAATTTACTGCTGGTTAATTCAACTCAACACTTCTTTTTCTGCATTATATATTGTGAATGTCTTTGCCAATGTTTTAAAGAATAATCAAATAATCACGTGCCATGAGTCTTGCTATATTTCATTCTTAAATACAAAAATAATTTTTTCATAAAATCCAGGGATCCCAGAAAAACACTAACCTTTTCCCAAATTCCCGGGATTGGGAAAAGTGTCTCAAATGACAATCCCTAGTTGTTGATTATATGAGCATAGGCAATGGGCAGTGAGTTGTTAGGTTAGGAGTTATCCCAATCTATGGCACCAAAGATACGCAAAATCGAACCCATCTCTGTTACCTAACCCTCGCGAAGAGTGGGAACTGACTGTACACATATATCAAGGTACGCAATGGGCATGGTACCCACCTGCAATTAGAGGAGGTCAACTTGCAGAATTCCTCGGATGCTAAACCCCAAGAGAGGGGAGAATGAAACAGGAAGTGGCCAGAAACTCACAAATCTATTCTAGACTTACTTGTGGGTAAAATCTGCCCTCAACCAACTGCTACTTGTCCTACAAGGGAGCTGAAGTGTTAATTGGCCACGTTTTGTGTAGCCACCAAAGGACCTACAGTAAATGTGTATGTTCCTGTGGGTTTTGTTTTGCAGGTAGTGGGTGGTGAACGTTGTTTTCCATTTCCACACGCCAGCCTGTTACAACCGAGTCACAGAGAAATTCTTCTTAAACGCCAGGGATGTGCTGACACCCCTGACGTCATATTAACGGGGCCGGTGGCTGGAATGAGAGTGGTCTGATTGAATGGGCTTTCTCAATTACCTGATTGATCCACGAAGATATCTACTGTAGTTCCCTGCAATCTTTTTCTTGGTTTTCCCGTGCCTATAAAGAGACTGCTGATCTGCAGACGGTCTCTCTCGGTTCTCTTCAAGTATTTCCTCAGTGCCCTCACAGGGCAGAGTAACAGTTAACCAGGATCATTTGTTATGGAATGAGAATCTCAATTTGCCCAAATCTAGGATACGCTAACGCTTGATGAAGAGGTTTGTAAGGGGCTCCTTTCAATGAACGTAAGACCTTGGCTACGTTCCAAGGAGGTGGTCTGACTTAAGAGGGCATGTGTGCTTAAAATTCCGCATGAGGAGAGATAACTCCGTTGACGAGGAAATGTCGACTTTATTCAGTTTGAAGACAAGGCTCAAGGCCAGGTGATATCCTTTCACCGCCAAAGCTGAGCAAGGTTTTTCTCCCTCGGGTACAATATGAACTCCACTATTGTTGGTATAGTGGCACTGAGAGGAGAGAGACCCAGTCCACAACACCAACCACAAAAGACAGACCACTTTGCCTGATATACTGAGGAAGACGACTCCCGGTGGTGTCCTGCCAGTCTTTTTGCAACTGGTCTCGAAAAGCCCTTCTTTGCAAGAAGTTGCTGGATAACCTCCAAGCATGAATTGTGAACTTACAAAGCGGAAAGAGAGCAAACGCATAGATGTCCATTCTGTTCCACAGATGTTGGAAGGCGTCTTGTCAGAACGCCTGGGGATCCGGTACTGGAGAGCAATACACAGGAAGACTTCGGTTTAGAGATGTCGCGAATAGGTTGATCATAGGCAAACCCAATAAAGTCAAAACTTTGTTGGCTATCTGTTGTTTCAAAGCACATTCAGAGACTACTATCTGTGTCCTGCTCAGATTGTCCGACAGCAGGTTATTCTTACCAGGATGAATCATGCTGAATGGGCTACCAAATTGTTTTCTGTCCATCTGAGAAATTCTACTGCCAGGTGCCATAGGAGCTGTGAAAAGGTACCTCCTTTTTTGTTTATGGGTGACACCACTGTAGTTTTGTTGCTCATCAGCACTATAAAGTGCTCTGAAAGGAGCCGATGGAAGTGCTTGAGGGCTAGAAAGGCTACCTTCATTTCCAGGAGGTTTATGTGGCACTGTTGCTTGGATTTGGATCACAGTCCAGATGCCATGAGGTGCAAGAGATGAGACCCCTATCCTTCTTGTGATGCATCTGTATAGAGGAACAAATCTGGGGGAGGAAAGAGACTGTCTACTTCCTTGAAAAGGTTGGTGGCTGACACACACCAGCTCAGGTCTCTCTTCTGCTCTTGACCTACTAGCACCAGAGTGCTCGTCGGGTCCACGTGCTGATCCCAAAAGGTCCTCAGCTGCCACTGTAGAGATCTGATGCCCTTAGTTGGAACTTTTCTAGAGAAGTTAGGTGTCCCAGCAGCTGTCTCGCAAGAAGATCTGGGCTCTCTCCCCCTCTCTATATATATTCATTCCTCAGACGGAAAAACGTTGCCTAGTTTGGTTCTGACTGTCATTCCTTGATATACCATGTCTTAGGCTGGTTGGAAAGCATCTTGCCAGAGAGCCTTGGAGTTTGGGACTGGGGGACAATACAGCGGGAGCCTGAAGCTCAGGGCTGTTGCAAAGAGATCCACAGTCGGAGAACCCCACAAAGTCAGGACTTTGTTGACTATTAGATGATCCAAAGACCATTTGGTACTCACTATCTGAGACACTCAGGTTGTAAGCGAGCACATTCCTTTTGCCCGGAATGAAGCGTGCCGATAGTGGTATTGAGTGGATTTCGGCCCATCTCAGTATCTCTACTGCTAGATGGGATAGTTGCTGCAAAAAAGAACCTCCTTGTTTGTTGATGTAAGCCACTACTGTTTTGTTATCGCTCATCACCACCCCTGAGTGGCCTGCCCGGAAAAGTTGGAGCTGTTGAAGGGCCAGAAAGACAACCTTCATCTCTAGGAGATTTATGTGGAGGTAATTTTCTGATTATGACCAAAGGCCTGCGGTCGTGTGGTGCAGCACATGGGTCCCCCACCCTTTTTTTGAAGTGTCTGAGAACAGCATCAAATCCGGAGGGAGGACGAGAAGGACCACTCCCTTTCGTAGATTCTCGTCTGTCACCTACCATTCGAGGTCTGCCAGTTCCGCTGATCCCATGGGGATCTGGATGTCCGGGGAGTCGTGAGCTTGATTCCACTGGGACTTAAGTTGCCACTGGAGGGATCTCATCCTGAGGGGACCATTGGGAACTAGACGGGCCAGCGATGAAAGGTGACCGAGGAGACGTAACCACGATTGGGCTGGAAGTTCTTCTCATCTGAGAAAAGGTCTTGCAACCTTTCTCAGCCTTGTTATCCTGTCGTCTGATGGGAAGGTTTTGTACAGATTGGTGTCTATGATCATGCCTAAGTATACCAGTCTCTGTGTAGGAAGCAGAGAAGACTTCTCGAGATTTACCATGATCCCCAGATCCTGGCAAAGTCTCAGAAGTTTGTCTCGGTGTTGAAGAAGGGTTGACACAGAGTCTACTAGGATTAGCCAGTCTTCCAGATAACGGAGGAGACGGATGCCAATCCTGCAAACTCAGAGAGCTGTTGGAAAATCTTGTCCCTGGTACTCTTCACGCCTCAAGACCAGGGCAGGGCTGCACTGGTCTTTGAGGGTTTCTGAGTACAAAAGACGCAGTCTAAGACAGTGTCTTTGCCCTCTCTAGGGGGTATCTCTGGGTCAGAAAACCCATTGAGGACCCTCATTAAGAGTCAAAACCTACCAGAATGCATGCTCTGACTCTTGTTGGTTTCCTCCTGCTGTAGGACTTGCAGCAAAGTTTCCTTCTATTCCCAAGAGCTCTTCTTGGGGTGAGTCACGGACATTCCCTGAGTGGCTGGCTGTCTCCATTCTAGCCCTAGTGGAGGACTTTGGCAGTGTTTTGGAGTCTTTAGACTCCTTCCGAGGAAGGAGATAAGACTCCAACATTGAAGACCTCTATGGTATGTCCCTCCGGGTCTCAGATTGCGGGGGACTCTCCGCGTGAAGAGATTTCCTCCATTGGTGTGATGGAAGAGTATCTCTCCTCGCGCGGTTCCCTTGGTGATGGGAGGTCTTCGTCTGACAGGGAAGGAGAGTCTCTCTGAGAAACTGGAGGAACTTGTCTCGATGGTCTGCACGGAGTCCGCTTCGCCCTCGGGTTAGTGACCATGTCAGAAACTCCTCTTTTCCTCTTCAAAGGGGTAGAGGAAGCCATGGTTCCGTGCCTCAAGTCTAGAGCTATAGGTCGCTCTGATGAGTGATCAGACAGGACTGGCTTGAAAGCCTGTGTTATGGCTCTGACTAAGGCACTGAACCAAGGCTGCTGGCTAATGGATGCACTGTAAGACAGATCCCTTAAAGGGAAAGGGACCGAAGGTTCCCTACAAGGAGTCACTGTAATAGGTGGGTCCACCTTAGAGGGCAGTTTAGGGATCCTAAACCCCTCTGCTTGATTGTGTTTCCCTTCTCCCGTTCTCCTGCAGTGCGCGCTGGTATGCATTTGCGGGGAGGGGAATGAGGCGATGGCGACCTTGCCGGGTGAAGATTCCGCGCTCATGTCTGTTAGTGCGCATGCTCACACGCGGGAGAATATTGGCGCTCGCGCGCGGGAGAATATTGGCGCTCGCGCGCGGGAGAATATTGGCGCTCGCGCGCGGGAGAATATTGGCGCTCGCGCGCGGGAGAATATTGGCGCTCGCGCGCGGGAGAATATTGGCGCTCGCGCGCGGGAGAATATTGGCGCTCGCGTGCGGGAGAATATTGGCGCTCGCGCGCGGGAGAATATTGGCGCTCGCGCGAGGAAGAATATTGGCGCTCGCGCGAGGAAGAATATTGGCGCTCGCGCGAGGAAAAATATTGGCGCTCGCGGGAGGGAGAATATTGGCGCTCGCGGGAGGGAGAATATTGGCGCTCTTGCGCAGGCGCATAGGAGAATATTGGCGCGCGGCCGGGCGCATAGGAGAATATTGGCGCGCGGCCGGGCGCATAGGAGAATATTGGCGCGCGGCCGGGCGCGCAGGAGAACCTTGGCGCGCGGGGGAGTGTGTTGCCGCGCGGCCGGGCGCGCAGGAGAACCTTGGCGCGCGGGGGAGTGTGTTGGCGCGCGTCCAGAGGAGAGTGTTGGCGCGCGGGCACATGGTGGCGCACACGGGAGATAATTGCCGCGCAGGTGAGCGTAAATGTTTAGGAGAGCGCTGGCGCGTAGGTGAGGGCTGCAATGTGATTACCATCTCACCTAGAGACTTGTGCGCTGGAGAATGATGGGGCGCAGGTATTCGTTGGCGCACGGGTGATAAAGAGCGCACATATTGGCGCGCAAGAGAGCGTTGGTGCACAGGAGAGCGCTGGAGCGCAGGAGAGTAAGGGCACTCACGAGAGTGCTGGCGTGTAGGCCAGCGTTCGCGCATAGGAGATCGTGGGCGCGTAGGCGCAGGAGGGGGCTGGCCGTGCACGCGCAGGAGAGCGCAGGCACACTGTGGTACGCTGGCGCGTGGGCGACCCTGGGCGTGTGCGTGCAGGTGAACGTGGGCGCGTAACACGCAGAGAGCGCTGACGTGTAGGCAAACGTTGGCGAGCAAGCACGTGAGACTGCTGTCATCTGTGAGGGCAAGCAGGTGGAGGGGCGCACCGAAGCACGGTAGAGTGACGAGCTGCTGGTAAGCGCTGAAGGTCTGGGCGCGGCACGCAAGACGAGCTGCAGAGTGATGGCGCGCAGCTGCGCATTTTGGTGGAGCTACTTTGGGCTCTACTGGTGACAGGAATGGTGATGGTAGGTCAGTAGGTCTGAAGGATGGATGGTCGGCGTGCCCTTTGTAAGGGCAACCATCCACCGAAGGGGATCGCAAACGATCAGCAGATAGGTCCACGACCGAAGTCACAAGACTAGTTGCAGGTGCAGTGATGGTCGATGTATGAAGGTCTGATAGAGGAGGCTCCTCTGCGGGGGACTGCAGTGACAACGATGAACCAAAGACGCGCCTCTTCACCGCCGGTGAAGGGAGACCTCTAAAGCGAAGAGGAAGGCGAGCCTTCCGACAGGTGCGCCCTCTGAGGGCCGTTGGATCAGCAAGCTGACCGTCAGCAGTTCTCCGAAAAGGAGTCTCTATAAGTGAACTCCCCCGAGGGAGAGAAACACTTGCAGGAGAGACAGACGTTGAACTTAGTTTCCCCCTTGGTGGATGGTCAGGAACGGGGAAACTAAGTCGGCAGCAACCGCTGTAGTCTGGAGTGGCAGAGGAGATGGATGACACTGAATGAGACACCTATGACACAACAATTCGACATTTACCAGGGGATCTACCTCTGACGGCGACGATGATTGCTTAACAGAAGCACCCATGCGGATGAACTGCAGCAGGGCTTCCTTAGAGGGCGGACCCGTAAGCCCCAAGGAAGACCATATCTGTAAGAGGGGAGCTAGTGACAAGGCCTCTCCTGGGGGGAGAGGTGGGGCTGCTTCGCTAGGGGAAGCAACATGATCTCTCGAGACCCGGGGTTGGCTGATAATAACTTGGTCTACACTACTACTCGACGGTTTCTTGTAAGAGACCGAACGAGTAGGAGCTTCGGAGGAGGGTTGGGCGACGGAAGAATAGGCCTTGGGTTTTTCTTCCTTCAAAGCAACCTTTGAAGGAGAAATATCCTGCTTTGACTTCTTCTTCCGCCGCCACGCAAACATCTCCCACCGGGAGGAAGTCCACTCCCTACACTTAATAACACTATCACACCGTTGACCTCTGCAGGCAGGACAAAGGGTGTGAGGATCAGTCTTCACTGCCGACATATATGTCCCACAAGGGCGGCCGGAGAGTCCAGGGTAGGTGCGCATGGTCGCAGAGGTCAACTTCACACACACAGTACTAAGAGAAAAGAAAAAACAAAAGTTGTTAATGGCTGCCAATATTCGGTGAGGATGAAGAGCGGCAACGTCCGTTCACCATCCGAGCCGAAAGCAAAGTGAGCTCAATCACAGGTGTGTGAGGGGGAGCGGTAGCAAGCTACCCTCCCTAACCCCCGCCAACTAGCGGTGTGGGTAGTTAACCCTTGTTAAACAATAATGGCTCGTCATTTCAGCTACGGCGAAAGTAATACCCCAATTAAATAGGATGGTTTGTATTCCAGTTATGGAACAATTTGCAATTTAAAGTTTTGTATGTATGGAACTTACTAAATTAATTTCAATGACTATAATGTATAAGGGCAAATGGGAAATATGCCCGGAAAGCGGTAGAAAAGCAAGCATTGAGAAGGTATTAAAAATTAAAGTTGTAAAAGCATAGAAGTTGAGAGATTGTTAAACTACTGATGAATATGAGTATCACATTAGTAAAAAAAAAAAAAAAAAAAAAAAAAAAACAAAGCCTGTCAACTCAGTACAGTATTCATATGAAGACTAAAAGAAGAGAAAATTTTTATGTAGTGAGATTATAATGAAAAGATTTACGGCCAACAGAGGAAGATCATATTCAAAATGGGGAAGTGACAAGGGGATTTGTAAACCAACCAGAAACAAAAAGAAGACCTCAAAGACTGAGATGGTCTGGACATATGATGAGGAATGAGCAGCAGTTAGTTAGAAAAGCATACCAAACACCAGTGGTTTGGCCCAACAAATCATGCAAAAAATACAGATAAAGATATAAATTACCAGACAAAATATCCAAGAAAGAAACTAATGTAGAGAACATTTCACATAACTCTGTGGAACATTTCACATTATACCTTTGTGAGGTAAAAATATTTCATATCATTAATGAAGACAATAAATCTTTCCGTAAAATAATCTAGGATTTCAATTAATGCAAACTGTAAATAAACTGAGGGTTCTATCCTTACAAAATATTTGACGTTGCAAATCTACTATACAGACAACAACAAAGCAATATTTAAA
>NC_090729.1:139262492-139289992 GCF_036898095.1 Palaemon carinicauda
CCAGTACATAGTGTACATGTGTGCAAATATTCTGTACACTGTACATATGATTATAAACTGTTGTAGAAAACAAATTAAAACTATTAGGCAGTATTTACTGTGTTAATCATCAGCTTGGGCACCTGCTTGTGGCAAGGGGCAGTGACTATTTAGGATAGGAGCTAGGCCACCCTGGTGTAACATTTATTCGTGAATTTTTGCTTATCACGACTGTGTCTGTAACATAACTATCGTAATAACCGAGGTCTGACTGTATAGTTTTTTTAGCTCTGTGGTGCTTGATTATATAGCTTGGGAAATTATCTCATTACGGCTCCGTCAGTGAGTATTCAATAGAGACTTTGCAAAGAAACAAAAAGAGAGAGAGAGAGAGAGAGAGAGAGAGAGAGAGAGAGAGAATTACAAGGAGTTACAAGGATTTTGGATGTCTCAAATGTAATTATTGATTATCAAAATGCTATCAAAATTGAAAAATATAATAAAAACATGCTTTGATAAACTACAATTAAACAATGAAATATGAAGGCTTAATAACGAACTACAGATAAGATACTGTATGAAGCTTTAAAAATGAACTATACTGTAGTACGGTCCCAAATTATGCGTGTTCGAATTATACGATTCCCTTTTATGCGATCGCTATTTTTCAAAAATAAATTTTCTGTATCTGCGAAGCTATTCAAAGTCTGCTAGTCAAGTACTACAAAATGTATAAAATCTATTGTCTTTTTAAGTATATTGGTAGCCCTAAATACGGTGATTTATAATCTTACAAAACAATATTAACATTACATCTTATTAACATAATTTCATAATAAATAGGCTATTTAAGGATAAAATTCCACATCAACAATGAAATCAACTGTTAACTGTGAGTCCAGCTGACAAAATGTAAAAATAATTGTGGTTACGTTCTCAACAATCTTTATCTTTCTCCACCCTTTCAATAATTTTAATGGTAGTGTTAATGATGGTATATTAAAGCATTATTTTTGTTTAGTGCAGTATATATAGAAGCTTTATTTTTCCCTTCGGGGCGTTCAAGGTTTTCACGCGTAGACTGGGTTCGTTTATCGGCAGTGAATAGCCTAACCTTCGGTAACGAGTCGGCAATATTTTGTCATATTTTAAACAGTATACATTTGATTTGCAAAGATTGGTTTTGTAGAGTACACGGTATAATTATAAAAGAGAGAGAGAGAGAGAGAGAGAGAGAGAGAGAGAGAGAGAGAGAGAGTGAGAGAGAGAGAGATATTTGATGGCAGAAATACTCAAATTCTCTCTCTCTCTCTCTCTCTCTCTCTCTCTCTCTCTCTCTAAGAAATAAAACCTTAGTTCACATATGGCAACCTGAGCTTAAGAAGAATGAAATTAACATGGCTATTGTTAGTTGTGGCGATCAATTCCTCGCTTCAGGAGGTATAACGAAACAAAAACACGGAATTCGATTACAACAACTGATTCATTCTCTCTCTCTCTCTCTCTATCTCTCTTGTGTTATACAGTACTTACAAATAGATGAAGAAACCAAAATTGATTTTCTTAAAAGTGTCAATTAAATTACGAAACGAAAAAATTATACCGTGCATACATCCATTTCAATCATAGCTTAAAATACGGTATCCGATTTCATCAGCAAACCACCACTTTTTAGGAAACTTCATTTTATTCTAGAAAATTGCTACTCTTTAAACAGTTAATTGCTCTTTAGAGAAAACATGAGCATTTGTTTTTGAACTTCGGGTGTGTTTTAAAAATCGAGTATTGCTGACTTCTTTTTGTTTTACTTTTGGCTGTGATCAGATCAGCTGATGTCTAGTTGTCGCTCTTGAGAGCGTACGAATACAGTAACAAAGTATTGTTTATACCATTTCTTAACTTATTCAAACCATCTATAACATAAGCACCAATGTGTTTTAATCTATCATATTTTTTGTTTAGTACTTTTAAAAACACTCTCTCTCTCTCTCTCTCTCTCTCTCTCTCTCTCTCTCTCTCTAGCTAGGTTACTTATCGCTACTTTCCCTACCTCTCAATTTTTTACCTCTATCTCACTAACAAATGAAATATTTGTGGCTTCACAAAGTATTAATTATACCAAAAATCAATCATGATTCAATTTTCCTTACTTTCTCCAAACTCGCACCATCTCTGTCACGTCGAACGTTATAGCGGTAACTTAATTGTTCGATGACTTTAAAACACGGCCTAGTACTTTCTTCTTTTACTTTTTTTTCTGACGGTTCCATAATTGAGGCAGGTACAAGTTGACTTATAACTGAAGTTAGGAAAAGTATTTTGGATATGAAATGGACAATTATCTTTCGTAACAGTTTAGAATTATCATAAATTATCATTCTGTCATTAGCAGCAGTTTGTTATTGTTGATTACACGAAAAAAAAAAATAGAATAAAAAAAAATTTCCTGCTTTGCTACGTATGTAGAGATTTATATAGATGCGGTAAATAATATATGTAATAACATATTTACTAAAAGCTTTTAATATTATTTATCACTTTGATCATGCATGTTTAATGCTTCGTTTGTTTATTATGATCGAAAATGCAGTGTACAGTAAACGAATGGAAGGTTTCCGTTTCAGGCAGCGTCATAAAGAAAAACATTATATAAATGGCATTCATTTCATTTTATTTGGAAGTTCTAAGAAAAATTAAGTAGAACATTGGTAATAAAAAAAATCAACATATAATCAATACTTAGTAAGATTGCTGTCAATGCAAAAACTAACCTACACAGATGTGTAAATGCGTCTGTTTCTTCGTTATGATCAGAGATAAACGGAAATAAATCATTGGTTGTCATTTTTCATTGTGCTTTTTGGCATGTTTAGGAAAAGCATGATATAAAATCGCCTTTATTTTGATAATTCTGGATTTTCAATGATTCAACAAAAGCTAGTCTATAGAGTGATGGTTTTGCTATACACCAGTTGTCTTATACAAAAGATATGACAAGCATTAAAATTTGTCAGTATTTTGGGTCATGTTATAACTGAAATATACAGTGTTTTACACCCATCCAGGTTGTAATTTTAACCTTTTTTCAAGTTATTAGAACTTTAAAGTATATTAAATGTTTGATTTATTTACAAGAACAATTTGATAATATAAAAAAATATAGTATAGTACATAGAAAGTACAGTATTGGAAATGGGTAGTAAACACGTTTGAATAGGCAAGTTGCTGGTTGCCATGGCCCCAATGGAATTATTTGTTAGTTGTGTTTCGAAATATGCGATTTTCCATTTATTCGAAGTAATTGATTGACCAAATTCTTGCATAATTCGGGACCCTACTGTATTGTACCTGTACACTAGCTGGCATGCACACAAACACATACATAAATACATATGAGAGAGAGAGAGAGAGAGAGAGAGAGAGAGAGAGAGAGAGAGAGAGAGAGAGAGAGAGAGAGAGAGAGAGAGAGAGAGAGAGAGAAATGTATAGGAAAAAGCTAAAACCTCCCAAAACTTCTTTCTTGGCTTGTGGCCATGACTCGGCACAAGAGGGAATGTTCCATTAACATTCTCTCCTTGTGTGAACATTTGACAGCAAACACTAGCTATTGTAGGCACAAAGGTCTCTCGAAAAGAAAAACATACCCTGACCTCTAGGATTAGAGTGAGTCGCCATGCAGTAAAAATCCCACCTAATCCAAACTCCCAACAGCATCATGAAAGGACAACAAGAGGAAAATATTGACGCATTACTGTATTAGGACCACGTTAAGCCGAAAGGGGGGAAGACAAAGTAACAATGCATTCCAAGGAGCCATGACCAACCAACATGCCAGGTTTCGCTTCAGCTGCAAAGCAACTGTTCGGTCGCCAAGCAAAAGGAACATAGGTAAGAGACGACTATTTCCACAAAAGGGTAACTGAACTGGTTGCTTGGCTTGAATTCAGGAGAACTGGAAGATGCCAATGCAACTCAAGTTGCCAGGACCCTGAAGGGAACAGTACAGACAAGCAAACTATGAGTCGCCAATTTGCAAGGCGACTGCCGGCAAGCGGATGGATAGAAGACGACTCAAGACAGAATGAGGTTCTGGTCAGTCTGTCAGTCTGGCGTACGAAGCCAGAAGGGGAAAGACAAAGTAGAGTACTGCTTTTAGCATGGTTATCACAAAAGAGATTGATGAAATGTGTAAAGGGCCATACCCAACATGTTAATGATGCATTCAATGACAAAATATGGGCAAAGTGCCCAAAGGTTCGATTACATAGTAAGGACATTTCTACATGTATTACATGTTGCAGCCTTTCAAGCAAAATATTATCTATATTGCTAACTTATCGATACATTCCTTAGGGACTCTGCAGGATACATAGCAAAGAAGGACTAAGAAGGAGGATTTCGAGAAAAAAAAGGGAGGGGGTGGCAAAAAGATGGTGACACCCACAACCCAGGTGCATTCTAAAGCTACTGAACCTGGCAACATTCAAGTTTACAACTATGAAAACAACCACCCTAATCTGTTATCATTAAAAAAAGCTTATCATAATAGGATAGTCTATCTTTAGTAAGATAAGGGACCAGGAACTTAGTAGCTGTCACCTAAGAGTTTTATAAGTAAAAAAAAATCTTTAAATACATTTTTCTCAAAAAATACTCTTTCATTTCAAATTCTATTTCCCTAGTTTTAAACATATTCTAAAAATTTAAAAAGCCATACAATGTTTTTTCTGGTGTATTTCAAGCAATAACTTTTGAGTTTCATCCATGCATTTTTTTTTCATTCACATAAAGTAATGCCTCACAACACTAAATTAATTCGTTCTGGAGTAGCTTTTGTAAAGTGATTTTTTTCATGTTGTGAGTCACATTTCACATGCAAATGACTTAATTCGTTCCAAACCCTACAAAAACACCACATTCAATCTTATAAGAAAGCTACAGTATAACCACAATGAAATACTGTACAGCCAAATACATTTGAACCATTCAATATACCTAACTAACTGTTATTACCTGTAAATTAAGTAGTTATTAAAACAATGTAATAATAAATGGAAAATATTACAATACACACAGTACAATACCTGTACATATACAAAATATACTGTACCACATGTATTGTATTATTTAGTTACCCTCATTATACAATACAGCTACATTTTCTATTGTCTGAACCCATTTTCTTCGTCTTTTTATTGGGTGATTATTTTATTCTCGGCCTGGCTGGCAAATCTCTTTTTCTTGATATGAAACATTTTTCCCAGTGAGTCACAAAAATATTCGCATCTCGTTTCGCAGCTTAAAAATTTCGTAAGCAGATTCTTTCGTGAAGAGTGGTATGACTATTCATATAAAATTTTGATATTTTTCTTTTTCAAATGATAAAATAAATTTCAGTTATTTGTATCTTACATAGCTAATACTCACTACTAAATAGTGATATTTCTATTTTTTCAAACATAGGAAATAGATTTAAAATAACAAATCAAGAATAAAATACAAAATTCATAAAAATCTATTCACTCTATTCTATTCTATACAGTCCATATACAGTTAGTACATTTTACATACCACTGCATATACAGTACATAAAAACC
This sequence comes from Palaemon carinicauda, assembly GCF_036898095.1. Taxonomy (NCBI): domain Eukaryota; kingdom Metazoa; phylum Arthropoda; class Malacostraca; order Decapoda; family Palaemonidae; genus Palaemon; species Palaemon carinicauda. The sequence goes on from NC_090729.1 coordinate 139,268,069, forward strand.
CAAACGCAAGTAACTGTAAATCATCTGCACATACAGTATGTACAGTATATACAATCATACATACACGCGTATGATAACATAGATCATAAAGATCATTATCACATCGGCATTTAGAAAGAGGTACATGATATTTAATCTAGAAATCATGTCACTAAAGATGAAATTTATGAGGCATGCAGATCTCTTTGTACAAGAATGCATCAAATTTGTACATTCCATATCATATATTTAAATTATCATCAAAAGTTTCTTTAACAAAATTACACTCTACGGCATTTAATTCCTTTTTGAGGGTTTTACCATTTTGACCAATATAAAATTTTTCTCATGAATTATATGGGATATGATATGCACATTTTTTAAAGAATTTTTTATGAGAGCTCTCTTCACTGTGTTATTGCTCTTAAACTCTACATTGAATTGGGAATATGTTCAAACCTATTATTATATGGCCTATTATTATATGGGAGTAGATTTTTTTTTTGTATCATAGTTTTATTTATTACTGTTATTACCACAGGTTTTTTTTTTTGCTGTCCTTAATGCACCATTTAATACAATTTCAAGTTATCTTAATTTCATGCCTTATAGCCCTAATCTCTCATATTTCATCATCAATATATTTAGGATTGCAAACACGCAATGCTCTTAAAAACATAGAAGTGAATACAGATTCATTTACTTTATTACTCTGTTTGGAGTAGAAATGCACAAATGCAGAGATACTGGTTGGTTTTCTGTATATGCTAAACCTAAATATTTTGTTCCACCTTTTTGTAAGCTACCAATATTCTCCAACTCTACACAGTACAGTATTAAAATCTACTGGTGGTATACAGTCACTAAATTTATAAAAAATGGTTATCTAAATTTTCTTTTTCTGCCCAAAGATATATGGCTGCAATATACCTAAATCATGTTACATTATTTGGTACAGTATAATATTACTCAAGACTCTGTTTTCAAAATATTTCATTTACTGTATAGGTTGCTATATACTGGAGATCGGAGTTTCCCATGGTCATACCAAACGTTTGAGAGTAAAATTTCCTAAAACAGGTACATTCTAATTTACAATCTTTTATACATGGTTTAACACATTCTATGTTGGTATTGTTACAAAATGGTAAATTCAATTATCTGCTCTCTAAGGTGTCATTACTTAAGTAATGATATGCCAAAACTAACAAGCCTAATAAAAACTGATAATCTTTCCATAATTCAATATGCTAATCAAGTCTACGTTGACTCAGAGTTGGGGCCAACAAAAGAGTTGAGGATATTAAAAAGGTTACCTACAGAAAATGACTGATAATGATAAACTAATAATGAGAGAGAGAGAGAGAGGAGAGAGAGAGAGAGAGAGAGAGAGAGAGAGAGAGAGAGAGACTTACCTCATGTCCACTTCTTATAGTTAATGCTTCCAACTCTGCCAGATGTTCTATCACAGGAAAGAGCTCACAGGAAAACTCCACTTCTAGATCTAATTTCTGAAATGTAAAAAAATAAGTAATTATTTTTTTTTCCATAATGTAGATTACTGAAGGCTAAACATAAATTTCAATATTTTTGCATTTTCATAAACCAAAACCATTTTCCCCATAAGAAATAAAGGGAATTCACATGATGCATTCCACACATTCATAAATGTGCATTCAGTATATAGTATATTCCTTTTTATAGGATTGTACTGTAATACTAAGTGTAGACCAATTTTTTGGGCTGAAGCCATGTCGTCTTGATGGAAGGTTCCTAAGAGTAGCTTCCTAAGGGATATTTGACTGGTGATATTCCCAGAGAATTTACCTTTAGGTCTCCAGAATTCTAACTCCTGGCACGAATATCCTTAAATTTCTCTCAAGGATATCGCATAATATCAGGGGACGTATTCTTGACACACCACATAGCAATCTGCACCCTAAATAGCATTTACGCTTCAGGGGGAAAGTGGCAGAATTAGAAGGGGAGCCGTATCAAGGTTACCCTTAGTTCCCATTCCTACTATTGAGTATCACAACAGCGCCATATCCAAGATGGCGGACATTCCTAATTCTGTAGCGATTTCGCACGGTGGTGTTCCCTGTTGATCTGACATTTTCGATCGTTTTTCAAGGATTATAATACAATCTCCAGCTTCTTTCGCCTCTGGAAAGTTGAGAATTGATTCTTTACAATGTGTGTAATTTAGCTCCTGTTTCACAGTGAAATTAGAGTAATTTTTTGTGATTAGGAGCTAGGCCTGTTACCGGAGGCGCCATGGGCGCTGTCTTTCGTTAGGCATGAGTTATTTAGTTAGTAGAATGACATTCCCGGTTAAAATAGCGTTAATAATTATGAAAGCTATTTAGGCAATTTATACTTGTAAAGATATTTATATGCATAATTTTTCCTTTTCAAAAAGATATTTATATGCATAATTTTTCCTTTTCAATGTCAATTGTATATGTCAGAGTTTTGGTGATTTAGGTAACCGAGATCTCGTCTTGCCTAGGTAACCTAACCTAGGCAATATAGTATACTTTCGACATTTCCCCGGTTACCCTCGTGTATTGGTTTATTAATTCATCGGGGATTGATATCTCCCAGAATTATTATATAACCGATACTTGTCTCTTGTAGAGATTTAAGGGCAATCTCTCTTCCCTCTAAGTGTAGCCTTAGGCTACAACCCTAGTGGGTCGTGCCTCGAGTTTTCATTCAGGCATGACTAACCTTGGGTTTTCTGTCTCACCCCTTAACCGCAGATGGCAGGTTTTGGGATTCGGTCAGAACTTCAAAGTATTTAGTCTTGCACCGACAGTCGGCCGGCAGGGGGAATAGTCATTTCCCTGCCGGCTAAGCTGCCGACTTAGGAGGCTAGCCCTCCCTAGGCTGCACTTGAAGTGGTTGTATGATGCCGCCACCTTCTCCCTGTGGCCTAGTAGACTAGTCCTGTGTTCGCAGACCCTAGGCTGAAGAGTAGTATTCTTCTGAGGCCTAGGATGGCGCCAGCACTGGAACTCTGTTTCTCCTTTGTTGAGAGGTGGCGGCACTGCTGCCGTCCCCTTAACTGTATTGGTAGACCCTAGGTTGGAGAATAGAAGATTCTCCTGCCGTCTAGGATGGCGCCGATACTGAAACAGTGTTTCTTACATGTGTGTAGGAACAGCAACCTTGCTGGCTCCTTCCACACCTCATACAGGACCCTTTTCCCTCCCCCTCTGTTCTTTTATGATGGCCGAGCCACTGTCTTTCTTTGAGCCGTTGCCTGAAACCTCACTGTTGCCGGTGGGTTGCGGGGGCCGGCCAGACTCCTTCTCTGCAGCTGTTGTCCGGCTGCCTGCGGCTATGCCAGCTGCCGGCAGCCAAGGGAGGTAGAGATGATGTGAACGGGACGCGATATCCCTGACTGATTACAGAAATCGTCCAGGAATTGGCCCCGAGTTGCTGCCACCTGTTCGCGCAACTTTGTAGGCATCCCCCCACCGGTGGACATGCAGGGGGACTGCCAATCCTAGCGTTTGCAGCCTCGGCCACTCCCTCTAGGATTTTTCCCTCCCCTGTCTTTGACAGGAAATAGCTTCGACACCGTTGTCTTTGCTGCCACTGCCGGTTTCGTTGTCTTGGACGGGCGAGGTTGTTGAGGTACTGGAGGTTTACATGGCTTCGATGTTAGAGCCCTATGTAGGAGAGAGTCCTGGTTGGACTTCCTCCTCCTCTCAGCAGCCTGTTCCACGTCTTTAGGCTCAAACAAATTCCTCCCCAAGATGGAAGAATGTCTGAGCCTGCTGATCGCGGTGCTAGGGACCTTCATGTGGAATCTCTCAGACACCGCATCTCGACGCTTCAAGATGGAATTAGCTCACAAGTTCGAGACTTGGTGGGCTAGAAACTCGATGGTACGAGTGCCTGAAAGAAAGAAGGTCTCCAAGACCTTCCTGGTACTCTATTTGGACAGGTCCTCGGATCGTAACAGGATGCCGAGAGACCCTAGCCAGATGTCCAGGCACGAAGTTGCCTACATGGCACACTTTGCCACCTTTTCTTGACTGAGGATCTCCGTAGCCGAGAAAGACACTTGCCGGTTGGAGTCTCTCTCTAAAGGGACTCCCCTGGTAAGCTCTTCCACAGAGTGGTGTAAGGGAAGAGCTAAACAAGACTCCTCCATGATCTCAAAGTTCCTCCTCTGATGGACACGAGGAGGCGGGAGGAGTTTGTTGCCGGCGCTGGAACGGCTGGAGGAGGCAAGCTCAGAGAGCTGGCCCTCGACCTTATCTCTTGCACTCTTAACCCCTTGGGACCAAGGCAAAGCTGCGCTGGCCTTACAGGGTTTTTGAGTACCAAAGACTCGGTCCAGGACCGTGTCCTTGCCCTCTCGAGAGGGAATCTCGGGATCCGCGAACCCGTTGAGATTCCTCATCAGGGTCAGAACCTGCCAGAATGCATGCTCTGACTCCTGTAGCTCTCCTCCTGAAGGGCTGGCAGCAAAGTCTCCTGTCCCCAAAGGCTCTTCTTGGGGGTATTCGTGGACATTCTCCGCGGGTTTGGCTGGCTCTGGTCTCATCCTCGAGGACGACTCTGGGACAGTCTTAGAGTCCTTCGACTCCCTCCTGGGAGGGATACAGGACTCCAACAGCGATGGCGGGAGGCTCTTCTCCACCTCCACCCGAGAAGACTTCTCTACACGAGATGGGGTTTCTCCCATTGGTGCGATGGGAGAACGCCTCACCTCACGTGAATCCCGAGGACGGGAAATCCTCGTCTGAAGGGGAAGGAGAGAAAGTCTGGGGGGGGGGAGCCTTCCTCAAAGACTTCCGAGGAGCCAGCTTAGCCCTTGGAGAAGTCACCACGTCATCTACTCCTCTCTTCCTCTTCAGGGGGGGTCGAAACTGCCGCTGATTTGAGGCCTAGCTCAGAGAAAGCGGGCTTAAAGGCCTGCATGACAGCTCTGACCAGGGACCCAAACCAGGGCTACTTACTGACAGCAGCGCTGTCAGAGACTCCTTCTGGAGGGAAAGGGATCGTTCGATCCCTAGGAGTAGAAACCAAAACAGGGTCTTCCTGAAAAGAAGAAGAAGGAAAGTTCCTGGACCTATCCGGCATTCTCCTTCCCTCCGGTGAGCGCGCTGGTCTGCGCTTGGGGGGGGGGAGGACGTGATGACGATGACTTGGTCGCGCGTGGGATCGCACTGGGAATCACGCTGAGAATCGCGCTGGTGGTCGCGCGGGGGCAATGGCGAGGGCGAGGGAGCGTGTGGGGGCGCGGGCGAGCGATGGCGCGGGCGAGCAATGGCGCACAGGCGAGGGCGCATTGGCATGTGGGCGAGCAATGGCGCGCAGGCGAGGCCGCGAGCAATGGCGCGTAGGGTCGCGTTCTGGAGAATGCATAGGCGCGCAGTAGGCTGGACAAGCTTTCGCGCACGCGTGGACGCGCAGGATCCCGATAAGCCCGTGGGGGCGATAACGTTGGGCGTGCGTGTGCAGGGGATATATCCCTTATGCGCGGGCAAGAGGGCGCACATCGGCAACTGGAGAACACGCAGGGGGCGCGTTGGTGACTGCACGCGATGTCACGTAGGTGAAGGTTGGCGAGCAGGCGGGGTCTGATGGCGCGTTGGAGAGCGCTGGCGAGCAGGGGAAGAAGGTATCTTCCCTCCTGCGCCCAGATCCGAAGATCGTTGGCGCGCAGGAGATCATGGGTGCGCAGGAGATCGTGGGCGCGCAGGAGATCGTGGGCGTGCAGGAGATCGTGGGCGCGCAGTGGCGCGCTGGTGAGCAGGAGAGCGCTGGCGCACAGGAGATCGTTGGCGCGCAGGTGAGCGCTGGCGCGTTGTCTCTGGAACTGGTGCTCGCTGGTGAGTTGTCTTCGGAACAGCAGATGGAGAGCGCTTGCGCGCAGTAGAACGTTGGTGCACAGGATACCTGGCGCTTAAGGGACTTTGACACAATGTGAGAAAGTCCCTTTTGCCCCGAAGGGACCGTTGCCTGTTTGATAACAGGATGCGTGGGCGCCCACAGCACATCGGCGGCCAGGAACAGCGACGGCAGGTCAGCAGGTCTGGCAGGATAAGGAGATCGCGAACGAACTGCGGAGAGGTCCAGGGATGCAGCTGGAACGGTCGGTGAACGACGGCGAGGATCCTCTGCGGCAGACTGCGGCGATGACGAACCGAAGAGGTGCCTCCTAACACCCTTGTGAGGTGAAGGAGGGCCTCTACGGCGAAGGGGAAGGCGAGCTTTACGCCTTATATGCCCTCTGGGGGCAGCAGGCTGACCGTCAGCAGTCCTCCGAAGAGGAGTCTCTGTCAGTGAACTCCCCCGAGGGGGAGAATCACCGGCAGGAGAGACCGTTGGACTTAGTTCCTCCCTCAAAGGATGTTCGGAGGGGGGAACTAAGCCTTCAGCTATATCAGCAACTACAGGAGCAGAGGTTTGAAACAACTCATCAGAAGCCTCTGCCACAACAACGTCGACGATAGACAGAGGATCAACCTCTGTTAAAGTCGGCGACTGTTTGACAGCTGCTCCTAACCTGATTATGTCAAACAGGGCTTCCTTGGAGGGCGAGCCCTGAAGCCCCAAAGAAGCCCAAAGCTGTAACAGATCATTATTAGAAACATTTACATTAGATGATATATTTAAATCCTCCCCCGGGGAAGGAGGAGGAGCTGCCTCGCTATGGGAGGCAACACCCTCTCCCAAACCCCGAGATCGGTCAACAGAAATGCGGCCTACACTAGCACTCGACGGCCTCTCGGAAGAAACCGATCGAGTGGGAGCTTTGGAGGAGGTTTGGGCTACAGAGGAAGAGTCCTTGGGATTTTCTCTCTTCAAGGAAGGCCTTGAAGGAGAAATATCCCGCCTGGACGTCTTCTTCCGGCGCCGGAAAAACCTCTCCTACTGGGAGCTAGACCACTCCCTGCACTCACCACATACATTATCTCTATCACACCGTTGGCCCCTACAGAAAGGACACAAGGTGTGTGGGTCCGTGTCGACCGCCGACATATAAGTTCCACAAGGGCGGTCAGGTAAGCCGGGACACTTCCGCATCGCAGAGGCCAACTTCCAAACACTCTGTCAAAAAGAAAAAGGAAACAAAGATTAATGGCTGTCAGTGTAGGCGAGGGTGACAGCGGACACGTCCGTCTAGCACCCGAGCCGAGAGCAAAGTGAACTCAGCACAGGTATGTGTGAGGGGGGGGGGAGCAAACTACTCCTCCCTACCCCCGCTAACTAGCGTTGGGGTGCTAAACCCTCGTTAAAATTCTAATGGCTTGTCATTTCAGCTACGCCGAAAGTAATTACCATATTAAATAGCGTGGTTTGTATTTCAGTTAAGGAACAAATCTATTTTTGGGTGAGATACCCATGTACCCTGATGGTCATATATACCCTAAGGAAGCTACTGAAGGAACCTTCCATCAGGACGACATGGCTTGAGCCCAAAAAATCATAAACAAACGAATGCATTCACACAATCAAGTGATAACTAATGATATTATGAATTTTTAGTGAAGATGGTTTAATTCAAAATACTTTGCTAACTATTTTGTTTGTGTTTAGTCAACAATAACAAACCACTGCTGATAACAGCATGATAATTTAATAAAATTTTACAGTCTTATGATTGACTTAAACAGTTAAACAATAATTGTACATAACGTTTCCACAATATTTTCTATCTTCATTTTGAGGTCACTTTAATTTATTATTGACGTATCTACATCAATTATGGAACCAATAGAAAAAAGAAGAAAGTAAAAGGATAGTTTTACATTAAAAGTTATACAAGCACTAAAGGACTTGAACAATTGTGCTGCCGTTCGAATGTTTGATGTGATTGAGAGGTGAGGCAAGATTGAAGTGAGGATAATTTGAATCAAGATTGATTTTTAAAGATAAAAGAATATTAGGCTAATCTAGAAGTCATTACTTCAATCATTAACACTCATTAAAATTATCAAAAGGTTAGAGAAAGAGAAATAAAGGTTGTCGAGAATTCAACCATTTCTGTTGTTTACATTTGTCAGCTGGACTTGCATAGACAAAAGTTGATATCATTGATAAGGAATTTTTCAGCATATATGCTACTTAACATGAACTTAAGCCAATAATATGCAAGGTAAATATGATTTGGTTACCTTTATTATCAGTTATCATATCAAGGCCTGGGTTAGCCTACTAATAAGCATCACTGGAAGGAGTAATTTTCATATCGATTGTATATGATGAACACAAATTTTCTGAGAGTGAACTTTAGTATCTAAGGGTCATATTATATACAGAAATATGCTGTTTATATATATATATATATATATATATATATATATATATATATATATATATATAATATATATATATATATATATATATATATATAATATATATACTGTATATATATATATATATATATATATATATATATATATATATATATATATATATATATATATATATATATATATATATATATATATATATATATATATATATATATATATATATATATATATATATTCATATATATATAATATACATATATACAACATATATAAATATATTTATAGATATATATAGATTTATATACATATATATAATATAATATATAAATATATTTATAATATATATAATATTATATATATATATAGAGAGAGAGAGAGAGAGAGAGAGAGAGAGAGAGAGAGAGAGAGAGAGAGAGAGAGAGAGAGAGAGAGAGAGAGAGAGAGAGAGAGAGAGAACCCCACATATCCAAGTAAAACCTAATTATGATGAGCTTTCAACAAATTGTATGGATGCTGTACTGTGGTAGGCTAGAAAACTTTGGTACAAATGCTGGTTCTTAACATGCTTTAAATAAGTTGAGAAACTGTTATATAGCAGCCAATTTTTTTCAGTACAAATATTTGATGATAAAAGTAATCTAGAAGTAAAAAATTTTTAATTTTTCATTGTTAAAATTAACCCAAAATAAGTAAAAAGAAAAAAAGTTAGGAAGTAAAATCAACATAGAAAAATCATAATGGTTATACAGTATCTTTTCATATACAGTATACTATATTCTCTGCTAAAATTTGGTCATTTGATGAAAGAGAAGGCAGTTATCTATATAGACCAATCTACTAGAGAAAATGGAAAAATGTACACTATAAACTTTATTCCATATATTAAATTGACACATTATTCAAGGAAACACTGGAATTTTATTTATTACCGAGTTCGTTTAATTCGCACCGACCAAGATGGGTTTGCATAAAATACCAACATACAGTACAGTTGTTTGTCAAAGTCCATTTGTTCTGTCATTTTCTGGACTGTTGTTTTCCCCCAATAAGGCCAGGAAAATAGGAAGTACTTCTTTATAACCATATTTTTAAGGAAACATTCCACCACCTAAGCAATGTCTCATATCTGAGGCTTTGAAAAGGTTAGAGCTGAGATGTCAGCCAAGAAGCAGATTCAATTAATGATAAATTCATTTTAATGATGGGGTTGTAGATACCAATCTTGCCTTTAATTGAGAAGCACAGGTTAAAAATAAAAAAATAAAATGTTATAATGTAAGAACATTAAAGAGAATAAAAAATGTCTTAATAATTACATTCATAAAAAAAAAAAAAATTACCAAACGGTGTACCTTTAAACGTTTGAAGGAACGAAGAGCTTCTGCAGCACCTCGAGATGTTAAAGATAACTTCATTTCCTTCATTTCTGGACAATTTGTTCCTATATATTCCAAGGCTGCCTGTGGAGCTCTGTTAACAAATAGAAAATTTTAATAATATTCCAATTCAATATTTACCTGGGTCAAATACTTAATATTCATCTTGAAATAAGAAAATATAATTTTTCTCTCTCAACTCTTATATCCTTACCCTACAAGAGACCCACCTTCTTGGTATCATATTTATACTGTTAGGTAGAAACAGTGTCCAATAGTTCACAAGAACTACTCAAGCTCCTTAATTTATCATTAACATTTTTTATTTCGGTGATTCTTACCAAAGCTATGGAGCTGACATCCAAACTTTTTGAGAGGTTAGAATGTGATATTGTAAACAACCAAGAACTTTATTTTTTCTTAAAACTTTCTTTTAATAAATCACGCAACGTAATTCTAATATCCTTCCGCACCTGCATTATACAGTCAGACCTCTCACTTCGCGAGGGTTAGGTAACAGAGACGGACGTGAAAAGCAAAAAATCGTAAAAGCTTGGTGCCCTATGGTGGGATAATAACCTAACCTAACAATTCACTGCCATTGCCTACATTTGGATAATTAACCCAATAGGTAACGTGTTTGCCTAGCATTCGCATGGCAAGAGATCGATCCCTGCCCAGGACTGTGAGTTCAAGCTGTTTACTGGGAAAGCTACCGATGGGACCGGAATTGAAACCAGTCACCTTTAACCTTTAGGTACTGTTTAACATAGTTTTTACTTGGTTTCTATTACAGTATAGTTGTTCCAATCTAGTAATACTGTATAACACTCACTGATACTGTAGTATATATTACTATCACTACAGCAAAGCTCAACTGTACTCTAAGTGGTCCCTGTTTTCGTTCAGACAACTTGACTCACCGCACACGCAGCCTACATTTATAATAAACAACATTACTGTAATTCTGTACTGTACAATATGTATACAGTACAATTTAAGATTAACCAAGTATACTGTATATATTTTACACAATGACCACTAACCATTTTCTTACTAAGTTCTACGCAGCAATCTTGAAACAAGGCACAATTCCTGAAGATCATCTCTTGGGCAGTAATCCAGTATCTACAGTAACCCAGTAATAATATTTATCCCATCTTGTACTTTTATGGGATACAAAATTAAAAGATAATGATAAAAGTATCATTAGTTACATTATAATCATTACGTAAACACATAGCCACAATAACACCCGAACATACAGCTATTTTGATTGTATTTCAATCATGTATGATTTTTTCTACTTACATAGAAGTTTGGAGAGATTGACTTAACAACATATATGCTCAGTAAAATCATATACTACAGCTGTGTGTTTCATTAAAATAAAAATAAATTTTATCTTTACTGTAAATAGTTATCTTTTATCAATCAATACTGTTCACATTTTTTGTTAAGAGATGGCAGTAGATGGTATGTGTACATATTTGTTAATGAGTAAAGTTGCAAACACTTAAAACTCACAAATTGTTCTAAACTGTATTTTCACACTTTCGTAAAAAGAAATACAGCTTATTCTATAAATTAAAAATATAAATAACTTGGAAATAATTGTATCTTTTAAAGAAACTTGCACAAAATCATGGCATTCAAATGCACCAGCTGTTCTCTCCTTCTCCCTCTCTCCCCCACCCCCTTCCTCCCCTGGTCATTACTATATCCTCTACTTAAGTTTGCTCTCGTATCCCTGTTGCTCTTTTTCTGTCTCTCAGTGTTATTACCATTATTATTCTTTCGATTGCACTTTAAGCTGTAACTAACTTGTTCCAAGGCTTTACTAGGGCTCCAAGTTTCTGATGCCTAAGTTAATACTGGTCGGTCCATCTCATTAAATATTTTTCTTTTTGGAGAAAGGACAATTTCTTTAAAAATTGTATTTTTCCTAACATACTTACCCCAAACTGCTCTCTCTAGGATACCTGGAGCTTAAGTTCCCCACGACTAGAAAATTTCCCCCCAATAGGCCTAATCCCCCTTCCCAGAGCGTACAACATTGACCTCACCTGTTTACCACCAATGCACCAAGCAGCAGCTCCAGGGTAGAACGTGCTCAGTACAAAGGTCACCATTCTATCCCAAACAAACTAAAGATCTCGACTCCTACCGTGAGGGACTTCTGTGGGGGAAGAATGGGTGGGCAGTAAACCGAGAGTATTTCGTGGTATGTTAGGAAAAATTAAATTTTTGCAAAAATTGTCATTTGTTCCTAACACTAGCCTTACTGCAAACTACTCTCTTTAGGAGACTCAGAATTAGGAGGAGGGAGAATGGGATCCTGGTAAGAGAGGTGAAACTGAAGGTAGAGGGGTGGGGGCAGGCCTATCAGGAAATTAACTCCCCAATTAAGGTAATAAAAATACAACCAAAATGAGTCAGTGGAACACTCACCAAGACAACATCATCTTGATCCAACAGAAACCGAACGATAAGTAAAGGGAAGGGGACATGGATTGGAGACACTACCGCTCACCGTTCAGCACGATGTATGCAATGCGAAAGACACTGTTAGATTCTCTGTTGAGCGACCACAACTGGCCTGAGCTTGAAATCTTCTTGGGACCTGAGGGAGCCGTCTTTTAGGTAGTCCTCTGTAAAGGTCAATTGCCTCTTTCACCACCCGCTCACATCACCTGGCCGACTGCCATATTCTTCCAGAAGGCCAGAGGGGTGCTGATGCCCCTGATGCCATGCGGCTTGGCGGATCACGGTGAAGGCTCACCTTTCACCACGTACGCCCTACGTATCGTCTCTCTTACCACCCAGAAGGAGATAAGTGTTATTAGACCGCCTTCTTCACCTTCACTGTGGCCACGAGCAAGTTCTAATGGTTGGGCGGAGGTTGGTGGTCATAGCTAGATAATTACGGATCGTACAGACAGGGCACAATAGCAAGTCCTTCGGATAACTTGTTTTGGGTATGACCGGGACAGAGAACTCTTCGAATCTGCAGTCTGCCACCGTCAGGTTCTGTGTTTGGCTACGAAGGAGTGATGAACCTGAACATCAGCTCTTTCCACTCATTAGCGTGAGATGTCCGCTGAGAGACCGTGGACCTCACCCACTCTCTTGGAAGAGGCCAAGCCCGTCTTCAGCATGAACTCCCTGTCTGCGACCTGCCTCAGGGGCTCAAAAGGGAGGCTTCTTCATTGAGTCAAGCACCTTGGCGATGTCCCATGCTGGGCTCGGAGAGCTTGCAATGGGGATTGCTGCTCGAAACATCTTATGGGCATCGAGAGCCGTTAGGAGGACCGCAGGTTCCACCTTTAGAAGAGTAAGACCTGTCCCACGGTCACTCAGAAGCTTTTCACAGCCAGCACCGACATATCCCGGTCAAGCCATAGATGGGCTAGGAAGCCATCTATGATGGGGATCGAGACATTGACAGGTTTGATATCCCTCATGGCGTATCACTTTCCAAAGGTAGCCCACTTTGCTTGGTATAGTCCGTCCTCGTTCTTCATGGTAGTTAGATTACAGACAGAGCGGGGAAAAGGAGATATTCGCGAATAAATGCTGCACTAGGCTGGGATAACTCCTAGCCTAAAAAGTCACTGCCCCTTGCGCCGAGCGGGTGCCCAAGGTGAGGATTAACACAGTAAATACTGCGTAATATCACAATTTTTAAGTAATTTGTATTTTTCCTAACATACTTACCTAGAACTACCTTCTTAGGAGTTACTGGTAACTCTACCTAACCGACCAGCTTTTTGTATAGTTCACCCTCTTTCCGTTTTCTAAGGGGTCAACCTCAGGCGGTGTGATATGTGCCCTGAGGCGACCCGGGGTCGGGAAGCGTGCTAGCTCAGGTCGGCGACTCCTCAGTAAGTTTCGTTGGAACAGGTACTACTCGACCCTGCAGGTTTTCGGGGAAGGATGGGTGGGCCATAACCCGAAGGTAGTTCTAGGTAAGTATGTTAGGAAAAATACAAATTACTTAAAAATTTGTGATTTGTTCCAACACAGTTACTTACCTAGAACTACCTTCTTAGGAGACTTAAACTTTAGGAGGTGGGAGTGTCCTGCAGGGACCAGAAGCCGACTGGGAGGCACGCGAGAGAGAGAACCTCTAAGGAGGTTTTGGTTCTACGACCACTAGAAAACTGCATGAAAAGTAGGGGAAACTATCCAAAAAAAAACTCACTTAGTGTCTAATGGCTTACCTTTTCAAAACCAACTCCGATACATGTTCTCTTGGAAGACGTTTCTTCAAGTGACTAAGGTTTTTTCGACATCTTCCTGGGCAGTACGGCCCGGGGAAGGAAGGAAAGGAGGTGAGGGGGGGGGGTTATGGTTAAGGAAGGAACTAGTGTCTCTTGGCATTAACACCCCCGGTTACCCTGGGGCCATGACCTTTGATCTCTTGAAGGGCCGAAATGATTGGCCAATGGAAAACCTGTCCAAGGATTTTCTCGAGCAATCTTTGAGATAGTGTTCCGTGAAGGTGGACTGTCTAGACCAAGTCCCTGCCTTCAGGATCTTTCCCACAGCCATGTTTTTCTCGAAGGCCAGGGAGGTGCTCAGACCTCTAATATCATGTGGCCTTGGTTTTCCTGGGAGAGGAATCCCAGAAGCCTCGTAGGCCCTCTTTATCACCTGTCGCAGCCAGAAAGAGATAGAGTTCTTCGAGACCGGTTTCTTCACCCGGCCTGTTGAGACGAATAAATTTTCTATCTGAGGACAGAATTTTGCGGTCCTCTCCAGGTATTTTCTTACTGTTCTCACGAGACATAAGAGTAGGTCCTTCGGGTTGACAGAGCGAGGGATGGCTGGCACTGAAAAACCATCAAACCAAGGATCCCAACATGCCGGGTTCTGCGTCTTCGCCACAAAGCTAGGGACGAACCTAAAGGTAACTTCTCTCCACCCTTTGGAGTGTGAGACCTCATAAGAGAGGCCGTGTAAATCGTTAACTCTTTTCGCTGAGGCCAGGGCTAAAAGGAATGCTGTTTTAAGGGCGAGTTCTCTGTCTAGTACGTCCCTGAGAGGTTCGAAGGGTGGCTCTGACAGAACCTTGAGAACTCTGGCTAGGTCCCACTGCAGAACCCTTACTTCCTGGGGGGGACATGATTGTTCAAAGCTGCGGATGAGCATAGAGATGTGCCTGAGAGGCTCCCAAGTCAATGCCCCTAAGGAGGAAGACTTGACCTAGGGCTGCTCGTACTCCTTTGATGGCCGGAATAGACGAGCCCACGTCATCTCTCAGGTACACCAGAAAGTCTGCAATGTCCTGGATCGACGCCCCTAAGGGCCTGATGTTCTTGGACGCACACAACTTCGCGAAGACTGCCCACTTTGCTTGGTAAACTACTGCCGAGGAACACCGTAAGTAACCCGACATCCTTGCCGTGGTTCTCGATGAGTATCCTTCTTTCCTCAGTAGCTTCTCGATAACCACCACACGTGAAGGCGGAGGGATCGAGGGTTTTCGTGCCACCTGTGAAAGTGAGGTTGACGCAGGAGGTCTGGTCTGTCCGGAAGCGGCCAAGGAGGACGAAGAGCTAATTCTTTTAAGTCTGCAAACCATTCTCTCTCCGGCCACCAGGCCGCTACCAAAGTCATCAACAGGGTGGACGTCGCTCTCACTCTGTTCAACACTTGCCTGATCAAACTGAAGGGAGGGAAGGCGTACACATCGAGGTCATCCCAGGGATGTTGGAAGGCGTCCTCAAACGCTGCTGACGGGTCTGGGACTGGAGAACAGAACACGGGGAGTTGGTCGTTCAGACGTATGGTGAACAAGTCTATGACTGGGGAGCCCCACATTAGGATGACTGCCCGAGCTACCTCCGTGTGTAGGGTCCACTCTGAACCTATCACTTGACCCGCCCTGCTGAGGCCGGCGGCCATCACGTTCCTCTTTCCTGGGATGAACCTTGCTGTCAGTTCCATCCCTTCTTCTGTCGTCCACTCTAACAGTTCCGTGGCTAGGGCGCATAGAACTCTTGACTTCAGGCCCCCCTGTTTCTTTACATACGCCACTACTGTGGCGTTGTCGCACATTAACGCCACAGTATTTCCTCGCAGGAAGTGTACGAACTGTCGACACGCCCTCAGAACCGCTATCATCTCCAGGATGTTTATATAGAGAGACGCCTCCTCGCTGCACCACTGCCCTTTTGTCGATTCTCCTAGCAGGTGTGCTCCCCAACCCTCCTTCGATGCGTCCGTGAACAACAGTATCTCCGGGGGATCGGGAGCGAAGGGCATTCCTTTCTCTGTGTTCGACCTGGTGTTCCACCAAAGAAGGGTCTCTCTCGTCTTCGGGAGGACTGGGACTATTTTGTGGGGCTCCTTGCCTTGGGTCCACGATTCCTTCAGATTCCACTGTACCGGGCAGAGCCTGAGTCTTCCTTGCGGTACTAATTTCTCCAGCGAAACCAGGTGACCCAGTAACTTCTGCCAGTCCTTGGCCCTCCTGGGTTGGCCCGTCAGGAAGGGTTGAAGGATATGTTCCAGGTTGTCTATCCTCTCCCCTGAGGGGAAGGCTCTTACTAACTGGGTGTCCAGGACCATCTCCAAGTAAGTCATTCTGGTGCTGGGGACTAGCTGGGATTTTCCTAGGTTGACCGTGATCCCTAATCTCTTGCAGAGGTTGAGCAACATCATGCCTTGCTCCTTCAGTTGTTCCCTTGAGGCAGAAAGAAGCAACCAGTCGTCCAGGTACCTGATCAGTCGTATGCCTTTCTCGTGCGCCCATGCCGAGATTGTGGTGAAAACCCTCGTGAACACCTGCGGGGCCGTCGATAGGCCGAAGCAAAGGGTTTTGAACTGCAGGACACTGGACTCCCACTTGATTCTGAGGAACTTCCTGCTGGAGGGGTGCACGGGGATTTGAAAATAGGCATCCTTGAGGTCGAGGGACATGAGGAAATCCCCCTCCCTCAAGGCTGCTAGCACTGTCTTGGGGGTGTCCATATTGAAGTCCGTCTTTGAGACGAACTTGTTGAGGGCTGAGAGGTCTATGACCGGCCTCCACCCTCCTGTCGATTTCTCCATAAGGAAGAGCCTGCTGAAGAAACCCGGGCCGGGGTTCTCCACTGGCTCTAAAGCTCCCTTGGCGAGCATGGACGCTACTTCCTCCTGTAGCACCGACCTCTTCAAGGGGTTCTTTGGAACCAGCCACTCGGCCCGGTGGGCTGGGATGAGAGGGGGAGGTTCTTCTAGGAAAGGGAGTCTGTAGCCCTCCTTCAGGACCGTCACCGTCCAGGGATCCGCACCGAGATCCCGCCATGCTTGCCAAAAATGTCTGAGGCATCCCCCTACTAGGGGCTCCTGTAGGAGTAGGGGGCCTCTCTTCTTACCACCTCCTGGAGGAGCGGCCAGAGCGACCTCTCCTAGAGTTACTGTAGGAGGGTCTGAAGGTTGACTGAGGGCCTGCGGTGGTCCTACGGGTGGGCTGCTGAGAGGCTTGAAGCCAAGGAGCTGACGGTGGTTCTCTTCGAGGCAGCAAAGGGGTGGCCTGGGAGGAGTGAGGGACGTCCGCTGAGGCTCTTCTAAACCCGGTCTTCCTCATAGGGGGGGCTAGGATCCGCGTCTCTCACCTTCCTCACTTTCTCCATCGTATCCTCCACCAAATTGATGGGGAAAATGTAGTTTCCCTACACGGAGGAATTCCTCAGTCTCCTCGCTTCTCTATCCGGTAACTTCCGCACCAATTTGCTAAGCACAGTATCCCTCTTTCTAAGAACCCAGTTCGTAGCCACAGACAGGGACTGGGATGACAAAAACTTAAAGGCCTTGCCTCCTGAACTAACTAGCTCCCTCAGCATGGCCTGATTGTCCGGGAAGGAGAGGTCGTGGTATGCCTGAAACCCCACCAAGGCGCAAGACCACCAATCCAACCAGGAGGACACGTAGACAAGGTCCTGTGCCATGTCCTCCATCATAGAGGCTTCTGACGGGGAAAAGCACACGGGGGCAGTGGAGGCCCTGTCTTCCGAGGCTCCCTGGTTCAGTGAGGTCACCGCTGCTTCTACCGCACGGGGTCCGCCGCGATGCCCTTCTGGGACGTAAAAACGTTTCTGTGATTTTAACCCCGGAAGAAGCTTGGAGGAACTCTGGCTTCTGGGGCCTTCGCCAGTCCTGCCAGGTAGTCATCTATTTGCTCCATCCCCAACTTCACGTCCGGAGCGAGAGGGAGAGACAATGAAGGCTTTTGTTGCACCGGGCTGTCGATCATTCTGGACAGTCCGGAGAACACGGCCTTTGCAGCTGAGGGCTTAGGTTCGTCTAATCGGTGATGCCGACGAATTAGGGGCAGAACCTTACGGTAGGAGGAGACGTCATCAGACGAGCACTCCCCTCCTTCCACCAGGTCTTTCGTCACCAGTTCCTCTGTACGGGGGTATTCCGTGACAGTGGGAAAGGCCACGCTGGACGAGTCTGCCAGTGGTATGGGCTGCCCCGTGGGGACAAAGGTATCCGTCATGGGAGTACCTTGTTCCACGGGGGACTCCGTGGATGGGGGATCCATGCGGACCGACGGGCGCCCTTGGTGCTTTAGGAAGACCTCCAAGGTGCCCGTGGTCAGCGCTAAGCCTTCCTTCATACGCCGCAAATCCTTCCTAAGGGAAGAAGAAGCGGAGGCCACCGTTGGGTTAGTCACTACACGGGGGACCCGGTTCGACCCCTCTTGCCGGGCGACTGGTCTGAAGGAGGAGGTAGGAGGCTGAGACACAGAAGGCGAAGCTCTAGGGAGCCACCCGGAAGCGGCCGCGGCTGTGGTAAACCTAAACAGCTCGCTCCGGGGCACTGTGATATTCACCCACTCCTTGGACTTGCTCCTCTTTGCTTTCTTTTTAGAGGACTTTGAGCTTTTCTTTCCTTGTCTTGAACGGGAACGGGACTCCTTCTTTTTGCGGGATTTCTCCCTCTTCCTCTTGCTATAGTTCCTGTCCTCGTCCTCTGACGACGAAGAAGAAGAAGAGTCCGATGATGATGAGGATGAGGACGAATCCCTCAGACCGCCCGAAACGTCCAAGACTGCGGGGGGAAATTCTCGTCGTTTCTTAGGCGTGGGAGGCTGTAGAAACACGGGGGGTAGTGTAGACGAGGGAGCCGGAGGGTACCGAGCGAGTCCTTTGTAGAGCCATTGCTCGACGTCTTCTTCTCCTCTAGCGGGAGACCTGAAGGGAGTCCTAGGGGCCACCCCCGTGGTGGGGTCTAAAGACGACGAACTTCCTTTCTCAGTGTCTCCCTCGGCGGTTGAAGCACCTGAAACACGCCATGATGCCGGGGAAGAATCCACACTCGGTTTTCCCCACACTCCCGCACTACACTCAGGCCCCACACATGCCTGCCCCACACTGGACACTTCCCCCACAGGAATATCAGACTCTTGGGGAAGGGAAATGGGCCTCTTCCCCACAACGGACTTACCTCGTCCCCTACTCTGGGTAGGGGAAGAAGGACGGGCGCTACGGTCTGCCGAGACGTCTGGAGAAACCACAGGCGACGAGATACTGGATTCCTTAGGCGACTTCTTAGCCGCCTTCTTCTTCTTAGTCCCGAAGAGCACCCACTGGATCTCACTCCAGTTAGCACACTCCGGGCACGTAGAGGCAGGGGAACACACTTTCCCCCTATATGTGGAGCACAAGGAGTGGGGATCAATCTCAGGTTTTGAAAGGAAAGCCCCGCAAGACTTCCCAGCCACAGGCCCAGGGCAACGACGAGGATGCTCCATAACGCAACGCTAATGCACCAAGAGACACAAGGATGCAAAGGGAAAGTGAAAGGGAAACACGTGGGTAACACGTGGTAAGCACAGAGGATCGGGGGACACAAAGGGTCGCACAAGGTAAGAGAGAGCGCGGCGAGATGATGATCATGTCGCGACCAGAAACTTACTGAGGAGTCGCCGACCTGAGCTAGCACGCTTCCCGACCCCGGGTCGCCTCAGGGCACATATCACACCGCCTGAGGTTGACCCCTTAGAAAACGGAAAGAGGGTGAACTATACAAAAAGCTGGTTGGTTAGGTAGAGTTACAATTAACTCCTATGAAGGTAGTTCTAGGTAAGTAACCGTGTTGGAACAAATTGTTTTAAATTGGTTTCTAGAACAGATTATAATCGTAAGTACAGTGATGCCTCAGGATACGAAAGTAATCCGTTCAGGGTGCGGTTTTGTATCCTGATATTTTCGTATCCTGAGTCGCGTTTTACATGTAAATAGCCTAATCCGTTCCAAGCCTTACAAAAAGTCACCTTTTCTTTCATAAACACGCTAAACTGTAGTAATAAACATGCAATGCAGCCATTTCTATGATTCAATAATTAACCCAACCGTTAAAAACAGCCTAATCCATTCCAGAAACCACTATGAGATTATTCAATAATGTAGTCATAGCCAAGTTATCCCCCCCAAGCCCAAAGAAAACGGTCCGTTTTCTTTACTACTGTATAAAAGTTACGGTACTGTATGTAAAGCATTTAGATCAGTGAAGGTGTATTGTTACCTGTACGTACACCTAAATTAAGGATTGATACCTGTACACTCTGAAAAAAAGGTTACAGTTAATTAGTGTAACAAAAAAGTTGAAACTTACCTTTTGATTGAGACGATGTCCGATAGCGAAGTCGCGGCAGAGGAGGATGTCATAAGGCAGAAAACGTAACAAGTGACAGACTACGTACAGTAATTTACACACTTAAACACATTAACACTTAAACTTTACGAAATAAAAAAATGGCAGAAATAATTAACACTTAACATTACGTATGGAAAACTATAAAATGAAAGAAAAAATTACTTGAACACTTACGGTAACATAAAACTTAAAATTGAATTTTTTTTTTTTGCTTTTTTATAACTTTACGTTTTTCATATTTTCTAAATCTCTTCTACTTCTTCATCACTTTCTTTTTTCTGTTTCTTTTCTTTACTTTCACCTTTTACTTCTTCATCACTTTCTTTTTTGTTTCTTTTCTTTACTTTCACCTTTTACTTCTTCATCACTTTCTTTTTTCTGTTTCTTTTCTTTACTTTCACCTTCTACTTCATCACTTTCTTTTTTCTGTTTCTTCTCTTTACTTTCACCTTCTAATTCTTCATCCCTTCCTCTTTTCGATTTCTTTTCTTCACTTTCACATTCGTCTTGGCCTACTAATACCGCTGGCCTCTTTAATAAGAAACTATCCATTGAAGCTTGTTTCTGCCTACTTTTCAACACATTTCTAAAATGCGTTAGGCAAACGTCATTGCAGTGTTGAAGCGCACGGTTGGTATAAACTTTTTCTGGATGTTCCTTTTCGACGTAGTCTGCCATTTTATGGAAACATGCGAGAATTTCCTTGATGTCTGCCGTTTTCAAAGGTGTAACATCCTCCTCATCACCGCTAGAGAACTGCTCTTGAACATCACTCACTTGCATCGTCTCCAACTCCTTCAGGTCGTCCGTCGTCAACTCCTCGTGGTGCTCCTCGATAAGTTCATCTATATCCTCCGCGCTAACTTCCAGCCCCATGGACGTACCAAGATGTACGATGTCACCCACCTCAGACTGCTGAATTGGTTCAGGATCGTCAACGATCTCGGCTTCGCCTCCAGGCTTCCCGAACCCCTCGAAGTCTCTTGCAGAGACAGCATCAGGCCACAGCTTCCTCCAAGATGAGTTCAGGGTACGCCTCGAAAATTCCTGCCAAGCGAGATCGATGAGTTTGAGGCATATCACGATGTTAAAGTGATCTTTTCAAAATTCACGCAGTGTGGTTTGTACTCTCTGTGACTTGGAAACATCTCTGGAAGAGATGCTTCGTGTACAATTTCTTAAAATTTGAAATAACTTGCTGGTCCATGGGCTGGAGGAGAGGGGTGGTGTTAGGCAGTAGATATAGGACCTTTATGAAGGAATACTCGGCCAGAAGATATTCCTCGAGGCCAGGAGGGTGAGCTGGAGCATTGTCCAACACCAGCAGACATTTCATAGGGAGGCGCTTTTCTTCCAAATATTTTCGGACAGTCGGACCGAAGCAGACAATCACCCAATCAATGAACAGTTGCCTCGTTACCCAGGCTTTTGCATTCGCCTTCCACATCATGGGAAGGTTCTCCTTGATGACTTTGTGGGCTTTGAAGGCTCGGGGATTTTCTGAATGGTACACCAGCAGGGGCTTTATCTTGCAGTCCCCACTGGCATTTGCACAAAAAGCAAGGGTAAGCCTGTCCTTCATAGGCCTATGTCCGGGTAGCCTCTTCTCCTTCGCTGTGATGAACGTCCGA
>NC_090729.1:139294992-139299992 GCF_036898095.1 Palaemon carinicauda
CCATATTGAGAGAATGGAAAATGGCAGTCTGCTAAAGAAGGTGATGAATACAAGAGTTGATGGGAGAAGTACAAGAGGAAGGCCATGGTTTGGGTGAATGTATGGAGTGAAGAAAGCTCTGGGTGATAGGAGGATAGATGTGAGAGAAGCAAGAGAGCGTGCAAGAAATAGGAATGAATGGCGAGCGATTGTGACGCAGTTCCCGTAGGCCCTGCTGCTTCCTCCGATGCCTTAGATGACCGCGGAGGTAGCAGCAGTAGGGTATTCAGCATTATGAAGCTTCATCTGTGGTGGATAACGGGGGAGGGTAGGCTGTGGCACCCTTGCAGTACCAGCTGAACTCGGTTGAGTCCCTTGTCAGGCTGGGAGGAACGTAGAGGGTAGAGGTCCCCTTTTTGTTATTGTTTCATTTGTTGATGTCGGCTACCCCCCAAAACTGGGGGAAGTGCCTTGGTATATGTATGTATGTACATATATACAATATACAAAAACACTATATATATATATATATATATATATATATATATATATATATATATGTATATATATATATATATATATATATATATGTATATATATATATATATATATATATATATATATATATATATATATATATATATATATATATATATGTGTATATATATATATATATATATATATATATATATATATATATATATATATATATATATATATATATGTGTGTGTGTGTGTGTGTATATATATAAATTAATATAAATATTTCTATAAAATATACACATATGTATATATATATATATATATATATATATATATATATATATATATATATATATATATATATATATATATATATACATATATATATAATTATATATGAATATATATATTAATATATAAATATTTATATGAATATATTTAAATAAATATATCGATAAATATAAATATATAAATAAATATATAGTATATATATATATATGTATATATATACATATATATATATATATATATATATATATATATATATATATATATGAATATATATTAATACATAAACAATTGTATAAATATATATGTGTATATATATATATATATATATATATATATATATATATATATATAATGTATAAAATGTGTGTGTACAGTATATATACAGTACATATATATATATATATATATATATATATATATATATATATATATATATATATATATATATATATATATATATATATATATATATATATATATATATATATATGTCTCTCTCTCTCTCTCTCTCTCTCTCTCTCTCTCTCTCTCTCTCTCTCTCTCTCTCTCTCTCTCTCTCTCTCTCTCTACATATATATATATATATATATATATATATATATATATATATATATATATATATATATATATATATATATATATATATATATATATATATATATACAAATATATATTTCTATATATTTATTTATGTAAATATACTGTATATATATATATATATATATATATATATATATATATATATATATATATATATATATATATATATATATATATATATATATATATATATATATATATATATATATATATATATAGATAGATAGATAGATATACTGCATATATATATATATATATATATATATATATATATATATATATATATATATATATATATATATATATAAATATATATATATATGTGTGTGTGTGTGTGTGTGTGTGGGTGGGTGTGTATATATATATATATCCAAATAAGCCATATATATTTTTGATACATTAATGTCAGTATTCTCTTAACGGCCTCGGGATCAGAGCCCCAGGCAAAATCACACAAGGACAAGAGCTTGGGTCCGGCCGGGAATCGAACCCTGGTCGGCAAGCTTGTATAGACAGTGACTAAACCACTTGGCCACGAAGAAAGATAAAAGCTCTTGTTTTTGTGTGATTTCGCCTGGGGCTCTGATCCCAAGGTCGTTAAGAGAATTCAGACATTAATGTATCAAAAAAATATATGGCTTATTTGAATATGAAAAACACGTCTAAATGTGCAAAATTTATCATTAATTGAATGCCAAGTTACATACTACCAATTAGCTACGATGGTGAAGATGGGTTGATTTCAATTCTAAGTACAAAACACCTGAATTCGACAGGTATAAGTACAGAAGAATTGTCATCAACTTTTATCTTTCTTCGTGGCCAAGTGGTTAAGTCACTGTCTATACAAGCTTGCCGACCAGGGTTCGATTCCCGGCCGGACCCAAGCTCGTCTTTGTGTGATTTGGCCTGGGGCTCTGATCTCGAGGTCGTTAAGAGAATCCAGACATTAATGTATCAAAAATATATATGGCTTATTTTTAATATGAAAAACACGTCTAAATGTGCAAAATTTATCATATATATATATATATATATATATATATATATATATATATATATATATATATATATATATATATATATATATATGTCCCATGTGGGAGCCTTAAGGGTCCTGGGGGGGAGGACTGCTCGATCCCTTTTACCAGCATCTAGAGACGCTTAGGTTCAACCCCTTGAGGAGGATTACCTGGCACAGGGCGGCTTGGAATCCCTTTACTGCTAGGTATTAACATGCCCTGGTCGAGTCGCAGGTGTACGAAATACTCCGCGATGACTGGGATCAAAGCCTTGAGGGGCTGTATGCCCTCTTTGTTGCATCATTTGCCAATGGTTGCCAGTCTCAACTGGTATATGGCTCTTGAAGAATGTCTGAGAATCGAGGTCATCTGGGAGGCTGCCCTCTTGGAGTACCCTTCCCATCTTAGCAAAATCTGTATAGTCTTCAGGTTTGAAGGGAGAGGGTTTGGAGGCTTTCATGGAACCTCTGGAAGTGGGGTTGCCTTAGAAGATCTCTACATGGGGGCAGGGACCACGGAGGTTCCCTTGCAAAGGGCCTCAGGTCCGTGAACCACTTCTTTTTGGGCCACCATGGGGCAAAAAGAGTCCTCCTTGCCTGCTTCGCCCCCCAAACGATGGTTTAAAGTCTGCCTCAGAAGAATCCTGTAGTCATGAGAGTGGGTCCTCGAAAGGTGGAGGCTCTTTGAGTGGTTCCTATTTTTCTCTGACAGTCGGCACCTGGGGGAGGAAACGCAACGCCGTACGCAGGGAAAAAGTATCCCCACGGGGTTTTGAGGACCAGCTACAAGGCTTCGTTAAGCGGGAAGCTGAATGGAATCTTGAGTGTGCCTGAAAAAGTCCCTTGTTACCCGGGGTCAGATCGACTCCCGAACTTCGCTGAGTTAGGAGATTCAGAGGCCGCCCTAAGAGTGGAGAGCTGCTCCTTCGTCCACAGAGAGACCAAGGAGACAATCCCTGGTGGCAGGTAAATGGACGTATGGCCCCGCTGAGCAGAGGATTGGAGGCTCCTAGGATCCACCCTGTCCACATATTCTCGCCATTCCATCAGAGGAATGTCGGGTTTGGCCACGTGCTTACAACGAGGGGCCTCCAAGCGGGGATAAGGTTCATCCGCTGGCCAAGCCGTGCAACTCTGGAGCAAGCGCTCGCAGTTGCAGATTAAGGTCTGTAATGTACCCACAACCTTCTCTTGTTGGGTAGCCGGTTGCAGGTGACAGAAGAGGGTCAGCAGGCCGCGCCGAGCGACGGATTGACGGCCATGTTGGCCGACCCTCGCCAGGCAAATTCCTCCAGCCCGAGGGCGGAAGGCCCCTTTGGCGGAAGTCAGGCCGCAGCGAACCGCGGGTGGACAACCAAGTTGGCCAATCCCCGGTAGGGGAGCCTGAGTGTCTTCTGACAGGACAGGCCAACACACCATCGGCTGAATGGTTTGGGTCCCATGGTTCCCACATGGAGCCACTTGTGCAACTTGCGACGGCCCAATGTCCCTTCAAAGGGGGTTCTGCGCCGCTCCTCCTCTCCTCGGCTCCGCTTCAGAGCTGGAGCGGGGACCAGAAACCCGGATTCGTTGGAGCGTAACCTACAAGGGTGACGCCCCTTCACATGGTCCTCAACCCAAAAACAGATCCCTTAGCTGGGGTCCTGGGAGTGCCCAAGAAGACTTTTTTGTCCCAAGGGGCCAGGTCGGCATACGAACGCCTTTGAGCGGGCGATGACGATACCCCTCCATGTGCGGAGAGCGGCTCCACCTTCCACTGAGGGACCGATGAGCCACTTGTGGGTGGCGGGTAACATGACGCCATACCGAGCAGGGTAGAGGTTTGGCGGGTCCTATGACCCACTGGGTCCGGAAACCCTCGCCCTCTATCGGTGGGATGGCGGAAGTGTCCACATGGCTATCGCTTAGCGAGGTAAGGGTCATCCGCTGGCCGGGGATAAGGGTCATCCGCTGGCCGGGGATAAGCGTCATCCGCTGGCCGGGGATAAGCGTCATCCGCTGGGCGGGTATAGGGCTCGTACGCTGAGCGGGGATACGGGTCACCCGCTGAGTGGGGATAGAGGTCATGGTGACCGATGTAGTTATGTCCCCGACCGGTGAACGTCAGTCGGGCTCGAGTCCTGCTCAAACTCGTCAGTTCCCTGGGGCGATGCAACCCCACCATCCTTGCGAGCCAAGGATGGGGGTGTTTGGGGGAGCCCACAGGACAATCTGCCGAAGCATAATCGGCCAACGATCACATGTATATATGGCAGTCTTTTGGGCATTGTCCCTTTCGAAATGGTAAAGTCACTGTCCCTTGCCTCTGCCACTCCTGAGAGACCATTAAAGCCCTTAACACCTGATAATGATGTATATCAGGTCACAACTGGGGAAGAACGAACAGTGGTTGAGGCCCACGTCACTGTAAGGAAGACAAACTTACCGTACATAAGAAAAATATTGTCTAAACACACTTATGTATCTAAAACATATATACCTGAGTATATATAAACATAAACATATAATCTATATACTGTACATACACCTGCACATGAAAAAGGAAATGTCCTAATATAAAGTTACTGTAAGGAGACAAACGATGTGCATGAGAAAAGTATTGTCAAAATACACACTTACATACCTA
>NC_090729.1:139304992-139322492 GCF_036898095.1 Palaemon carinicauda
TCAGCCACCTCAGACTGCTGAATTGGTTCAGGATCGTCAACGTTCTCGGCTTCTCCTCCAGGCTTCCCGAACCCCTCGAAGTCTCGTGCAGAGACAGCATCGGGCCACAGCTTCCTCCAAGATGAGTTTAGGGTACGCCTCGAAACTTCCTGCCAAGCGAGATCGATGAGTTTGAAGCATATCACGATGTTGAAGTGATCTTTCCAAAATTCACGCAGAGTGAGGTTTGTACTCTCTGTGACTTGGAAACATCTCTTGAAGAGATGCTTCGTGTACAATTTTTTAAAATTAGAAATAACTTGCTGGTCCATGGGCTGGAGGAGAGGGGTGGTGTTAGGCGGTAGATACAGGACCTTTATGAAGGAATACTCGGCCAGAAGATATTCCTCGAGGCCAGGAGGGTGAGCTGGAGCATTGTCCAACACCAGCAGACATTTCATAGGGAGGCGCTTTTCTTCCAAATATTTTCGGACAGTCGGACCGAAGCAGACATTCACCCAATCAATGAACAGTTGCCTCGTTACCCAGGCTTTTGCATTCGCCTTCCACATCACGGGAAGGTTCTCCTTAATAACTTTGTGGGCTTTGAAGGCTCGGGGATTTTCTGAATGGTACACCAGCAGGGGCTTTATCTTGCAGTCCCCACTGGCATTTGCACAAAAAGCAAGGGTAAGCCTGTCCTTCATAGGCTTATGTCCGGGTAGCCTCTTCTCCTCCGCCGTGATGAATGTCCGACGAGGCATTTTCTTCCAGAAAAGCCCAGTTTTGTCGCAATTGAAAACTTGCTGCGAAGTGTAGCCTTCCTGCAGAGTCAACTCCTCGAACGTTTTAACAAAGGCTTCGGCAGCCTTCGTGTCCGAGCTGGCTGCCTCCCCATGCCGTACCACTGAATGGATGCCAGTCCTTTTCTTGAACTTCTAAAACCACCCACGAGAAGCCTTAAACTCTGGGGGTTCCTGCTGGGATGTTCCTTCTCCTGCTCCTTCTTCGGCCTGAGCACGCACGAGATCACCAAAATGGGCGGAGGCCTTCTGGCAAATTGTAGTCTCAGTGATGGTGTCTCCTGAGATCTCTTTGTCCTTGATCCACACAAGAAGCAGCCTCTCCATCTCGTCATGCACGTGCGTTCTCTTGTTGGAGAAAATAGTGACGCCCTTAGAAGGTGTTGCTGCTTTGATGGCCGCCTTCTGCTTCAGGATGGTGCCTATCGTAGACGGATTCCGGCCATACTCCTTGGCGATCGCACTTAAACGCATGCCAGACTTGTACTTTTTAACGATTTCAAGTTTCGTCTCCATCGAGAGCATCGTCTTCTTCTTCTTTCCTTCGGCAACATTCTTGGGACCCATGGCTTCAGTAATACGTAATATAATACACTACGTAACGTTATATACAGTCTATGTATAGTAAACACTAATACAGTACAGTGCACAGTAACGAAAGTTTATTAACGATAACACGTGGCGTACGAATGTACTGTATATTAACACTAAGTCAAACAAGCGAAAGCACACAACACAATGTCTGTTAACGATACCGCGGTCGGAACAAAAAGAGAGAGAGAGAGATGAACGCCCGTGCGTAGGCAAGCTGGGATAGTTGCCGACCAATAGGAAAGCAGGATCTTATGGCGTCAGCTAGCGTCTGAGTAGGGAGATAACCAATGGGTGAGCGGGAGGCTGTAAGTGAGTCTACCCAAGTTCAAAGTCTGGCGGCGCGCGCTTTTTAAAATTACTCTTGGCGAAGAGTTGGGATCTCGTAAGGTTTTCGTATCCTGAAATTTTATCTGTATCCTGGGGCATAAAAATCTTCGAATCACTTTTCGCATCCTGAATTTTTCGTAAGCAGAAACTTTCGTATCCAGAGGTATCACTGTATATATATATATACAGCATATATGGATTAACAATTTTTCATTTTGATTTTTATCAGCCTTGTTTCTACATTTATTTGTTATGTAAAATTAGTGTAAATTTAAAAGTTTTTTCTGTTGAAAAGCTTATTAACCTCCTCCCAGCTCATGTTAATTTATAAGTGGCTAGTTTAACACTTTGTTTTCTTTTCCGTGTTTTCCAAGTCCTTGGATGGCAACAAACACCTGAGTTTACAAGTGAGGAACTCGTTCGCTAAAGGGACAGTCAAGCAGCTGAGGCTTCCCGGACATACTGCAGCTGTTGACTAAATTGAGCCTAGTGAGGATTGCGCCACCCACTGTTGACAGCTTTATGCAGGTGCATTTCGGCCACTTGCGGTGTTTTCCTGTTCCTGAGGGCTCTCTTCTGGAGTCTGTGGAGCCAAAGCATTAAAAATCTCGGCTTTGGGGAGGACTCTGGAGAGGCGCCCCCGTCAATGCATCCTCGTAATGTCCAGTTATGAGAGCCTTAGAGCTCGTGGAGATGCGTTGGGAGGCAGCTGCCAGGTAGGAAAAGATAATCTACCTTATTTTTGGGGTTGGGACTCCATATCCCTCCCTTTGGTGAGGAGTCCTACGGAGCTGTACTCCCTACAGTAGTAATGTGCAGGTAGAGCCGCTACCCTATTATTTGGGGCTGTGGGAGTTGTTTTTTTTAAGCCTCAAAGATTATGATATGGCTAGGTATTTAGTGTTTTCTTTATTTTCTTTAGTGTTTGTTTTATTTAACTCTCTCTAGTTGAGAGAGTGTTGTTTCCCACAGAGGAATGTTATTGTAGTGACCCATTTGGGTGTTTAATTATTAATTGACTCTCTCGTTGAGTGTGTGTGGTTTCCCGTTGGGGAATTTTGCTGTTACTGCTTAAGTGATACTTGTTAATTATAAATGGGTTAAAGTGTTTATTTAATAATTTTTCAATCATTGTTATTTGCTTAGTGTTAAGTTGTAAATTGTTAGGCAGTCACAAGGTTGACTTTTCAGAAAAATTGTTTTTAATAAATATTGTTAAGTTTTCCCAAGTGTATTCGTTACCTACCGCTGTCCAATTTTACCACAGATATTACTTACAACACAGTTCTCCCTATTCGTGCAATAAGAACTTGCACCACGATCCGCCAAGGGTCGTGACATATTTGGCGACCGTGACAGGATAGGGAGCTCAGGGTATCCGGTATTTTGGTCGGTGGAGCGACGCTCGGGTGGACTTTTCAATATTTATTTTTTGTTTTAGCATTGCCTTTCTCCCCTGAATATTTTTTCTTTTTAACAAAATGGAGGGATTTATTTTTTTATCCCGCTGAGTTTTTCGGGTCAGCTGATTGCCTGAAATATTTGCCCCTGCTAAGAAACAATTAGTTGAGTGTGCTAATAGTACAGCGGCATAGCAGACCAATTGTTCAAATTGGTCTAAAAGCACCAAAATTGGCACACATGTAGATTAATATATTCTAAACATTTTTGGATATGGAGGCATTCAAGATTAGCCCTTAGGAAGATATGGCGGCCATTGTTCAAAATGGCCGCCATTTAACATTAGCGTCATTACATAGACTTCATTATGTGTCGTTAGTTTGGTGCTAGATGGGCCAAAATTCCCTTTTTTTTACATCAGAATTAACATCAATAAATGTTTAACAGATATTTAGATGAATCTTCTCAAAAATGGCCCCCAAACTGGCCGCCATTTTGTGGAAAAAGTGGACATTTGATGAAGATTTCAATACTCAATGACATAATACCTCTAATAACCAGTACCTGATTTCAGGAACACACTTTAATTGCTCAAGTTGCTTTTTTATTTCAAATTGCTGGCAAAATTGCTAGTCAAAATAATACACAGAGTACGGGAAGTTTACAGTATGGTCAGATTGTAGTTATATAGTCGACCAAAAGCCCAGTCTCTAGGCACAGTACTTGTGTAATCCTGCAGTACATACATGTAATACAATAACGTAGATTTTGCCACACTATGTTAATTATGATTCCGAACTTTTCAAATCTGGTCACCAGAATTATGAATGTCTACAGATCATAGTGTTGGTTAGCAAGTTTTCTGTCCCAATCTACTGGCATTCGCCTTCACAGAAACATAGACCAGTGCATTGCAGTGAAGCGTTCTTGCACTTGCAGCGGTTTTTGCAGCCTTTCTTGCATCCGCAAGACACCAGCTCATAGCAGGCCTTGGATGCCTCAGGGAGTGTGGTCCAGAGTGGTGTGTAGAGCCCATCATCACTCCGATGCCAGCCCCAGTCTGTTGGTGGAGGGAGCACGGGCGTTGGTACCAATGCCTGGCCCCAGACATGACCACCCTGAATGGCAGATCTCTTCACATGCTGCTCCAGAGCAGCGTAGGTTGGCGGGATGTTCTGAACAGAGTTCGTCTTTGCAAAGAGCTGCTTTCTCGCCTTGTTGACGTCCTTGCATTTGCTTGTGCGGTCATACAGGAGTATGACAAACCTCTCGATGACATGCATTGTATCCTCTTGGATGCTTGTGTGTGCATTTGCCAGACTCAGCAGGGCATCAGTGAGTTCTGGCAGCGTGTTCCATGTTGCCCAGGCAGATTTCTTCCCATGTCCGACGAAGGCTGACACAGTATCACACCCTGTGATGGCATGAAACATTGGAAGAGCACATGCCTTCTCTGGACCAAGGGAGGAAGCTATTTCATGGGCTGCAATGTAGCGGAAGTTCTTGCCTGTCCCAAAGGCTACCCAGAGTTCGTCTCCAGCTGGTAGTTTCTGGACTACCATCACTGCTAGGACCACGACGTCACTGTCTACTGTTCGAACCTGTATCTGGTGGTGACCATGTTGTGCAGCATGTGCTACATGTAGCATCATGCGGGTGTCTGCCTCTTCTTGGTTGCATGGTGCGAGTGAGTTGACATCCTCTTGCTGTGGAACACAGATCACCTGCTCCCCATCAGTGACGACCAGTTCCTTGCCTTCTTCTTGAAAGGAC
This sequence comes from Palaemon carinicauda, assembly GCF_036898095.1. Taxonomy (NCBI): domain Eukaryota; kingdom Metazoa; phylum Arthropoda; class Malacostraca; order Decapoda; family Palaemonidae; genus Palaemon; species Palaemon carinicauda. The sequence continues at coordinate 139,309,870 of NC_090729.1, forward strand.
TCTGCAAGCATGGTGGAGAGGTAGCTGAAGAGCTCCACTTTGTTGCTATCAACTCGCAGGAAACTTTGCCAATTTCCTGGTATGACTGCTGAGTCGACAACACGCCGACGTACTCCCTTTCCACGCTGTTCTCTGGTTGATGCCTTCAGGGAATCTTCTCTGTAGCTGTCCCACACAAGGTCAAGACGTGATACATGTTGGAAACGTTGTACAACGTATGGGATGAACACTTGCTGTGCATATTCCTCGAACGTGTTGGCAGTACCCGGCTTCAACATCTGTACGATTACTGCTCCATCGAGGACAACAGCAGTGACAGTAGGAGCTTCAAACTGAGGCTCAGCATGGCCTTCAAGGCACACCAGCAAGTCACTCTTGCTCCCTAGGGAAGCAGGGACGTTGGTGTGATGACTGGTTGCTTTGGATCTTGGTGCCTTGCATGGTATGCAGCCCTTGATGTGTTTTCACAGGCCTCAACATCATCTTTGAGAACACTTCTCGTGTTCTCCAGCCACATATACTCATCTTCTATGTGCTGCTCACAGTTGTGGCGTCTAAGAGAGGTCACAGAAGTAGCTGGGATCATTTGCCCTTTGACAGAAGAAGCAACAGGACGTACATCCGTGTAATATTCTGGTAGAGGCTCAACCGTCTTTGATCCAGTATCACGCCCAGTGAGAGCAATGCTACGATCCACTCCCTCATCTGCACACGTTGGGTGTTGAAAAAGCGAGATTCCTGTTCCATGGAATGAATTCTTGGCTGTGGTGGCACTTGGGTTGTGGTCAATGTTGTCCACAGCCGCAGTTGTGAACACATTGCTACGCAGGGTAGGCGGGCAGACCACTTCCTCTATGCGGTACAGCTGACACACGCTGTTTCCCATCTGGGCAGAAAGACGTAGGACTCTGTCATATGAGATGCTTAGGCCCAGAGAGAAGAGCTTGTCCACAAGTCCTCTCTTGCGTGTTTCAGCATACAGCATCAGCCCAACATAGGTTGGAAGAGGAGTTTCTTGAGACGTACTGTGTCTGACAGCTGGAGGCTCCTGTGTCTTGGTTGCTCCCTGCTTCCGACTTTGCTTGACACTGTTGAACTTGAGAAGCTGCGCAATGGAAAGAGCTGCTTGTGTTGAAGAGGAATGGCTTTGATTCTTGATGGTGGGGCCATCCAGCACCATATTTACCATTGCAACTAGTACGTTTGGCACAGAGTCCTCCTGACAGCCGCCCGGGAATGATCCACGGAATTGGTAAGTGTCTTCAAACATATATCGACGAACTATCTGTGCAGCACGCGCAAGGTGAACTGCCTCAGTGTCACAGTCTTGCTCGCAGGCTTTGCCTAGCGCTTCACCAATGTCTTCATCAAACGCTAGTAAAACATCTCGGCCTTTGCTGTGGGATCTCAGGCCTGGTATCTGGGCTAACAGGCGCTCTTTCAGCCTTGTGCTATTAACTTTCTGGCACAAAACAACCCCGAGCTGTTCCATTCTTGTTGTGTATAGCTTTACAAGTTCTGCGAGTCTGAAGACTGGGGTGGTGCCCTCTTCTAGGTGGGTTTCCTCGATATACAGGACCAGTTCAGCCAGTATGATTCTTGACATTACACCTTCATGGTCAGTTTTCTGCTCGGCTTCTACAGTGGTCTTTGCACGATAGTAAAGAGCCAACAAACACTTGGAATGGTACTTGGCCTCCAGAGCCACCATATCACCCATGCTGAGCCTGGCTATGAGTTCATTGTCCCCAACTTGCGCTGCACACTTCCGTACGCGTGTGTCCACCTGGAAGGTTGTTACTTCATGTAGGGTCTCTGTGCCAGACTTTCCACAGAAAAAGCAGGAGGTGCCGCTGGTAGTGGCTTCTGAAGAGTGTGTTCTGGCGCGCTTGGCCTGGACATTGTCAGTACTATCAAATGCTGAGCTGCTTGCGATGCGTCTCTTCTCTGCTCTTCGTAGCATTGTGTTATTGTATTTGAGCATACATGTTTTATGCCACTTGGCCTGGTGGGCAACCATTGTCGCCTCAACACCTTGTCCTTCATCTAGTCTCTGTAACTGAACAGTTCTTGGCAGTTCTCCGAGTTCATCAAATTTGACCAAGTTTGCAGCCATTGTCGTGTATCCACTCCCAGGGTCTCGGCGTTTAGACAGTACTGGGCAGACAAGTGACTCTGTTGTCTCCTCTTGACATACAAGACACAGCTTCCAGTTTGTCTCAGGAGGTGTTGTGGGAGTACGTTGCTCAAAAGTATCGACCAGTTGGAACTTCTTTGCCATGGCTGCAGTCTGGAACAACGCGTCTCTGATGTCAGGTGGTGCTGCTGCTGCCTCACCTGCAAAGACACAAAACACCACCATGTTACCACAAGTTACTACTACAAGCACCATGACTATCAACACTATACTATTACTGCAGCCGCCGTCACTGCCACCAACGCTGCCGCTGCAAAGTAAAATTCATTTTCTTGTGAAATGGTAGCCAAATTATTTGGTAAGCACAGAAGTATGTGTAATTGTACAATACTTATCACCTCTAGCACACTTATCACCTTTAGCATCCACAAAAAGACAAATTATGGTACATATTCAATGACGCTAACGGTAAATAGCGGCCATTTTGAAAAATGGCCGCCAAATGTGCTACGGGGAGAATCTTGAATGCCTCCATATCCAAAATTGTTCAGAATGTATTAATCCACATGTGTGCCAATTTTGGTGCTTTTAGAACAATTTGAACAATTGGTTTCATATTTCTTACTATGCCGCTGGGCTATAAGTGCTTGGGTGTTCCGCTAAATAAGCCGGACACCAGAGCAGAGATGTTGAATTTAGTTAGGGATAAATTGAAACAGGAGTTAGTTAAAGCTGCACATTCGGGTAGTGAGAGTGAGGTAATAGGCGATAGTGAGGAGAGTTCTAGTGAGGGTCTTGAAGAAGACAATGTAAGTATGAGGCCGGTCTAATTCTGATTGAGGACCCTCCTGTAGTAGTTACCATTTACGAGGGTCCAGCAAGTTTTCCCCAGGTTTTGGGTAATGTGACCTTTAATCCGTTTTTGTCCCCCCCCCCCCCCCCCCCCCCCCCCGATTCTGTACCTGTAAAATCTCAGGCTCCTGTTAATACTTGGGTGATTCCAAGGAGGAGAAGGAATTCAACCTTATTTGTAAACGGATGGAGTTGAAAAAAATCGAGTTCAAGGAGAACGAGCGGGTAAGGCGTCATGAGTTGAAGATGGTGAAATTAAATATAGAGATGGCTAAGTTGCAGGGGGCCAATTTGATAAGTTCCCCTAAAAGGGACTACCAGGATAGGCTTAATATAGGTGCAGCACTAAAGTTGGTGGCGGTGTTTAACGAAAAGGATGTCCCGGAGTTCTTCAAGGCATTTGAGCGTGTGGCCTCCCGATTGTCTTGGACCGCAGAAATGTGGAATATTAATACAGTGTAGGTTGGTGGGCAAGGCAATGCGGGTGTATAATGCCTTGAAGGAGGGAGTAGCTTGGGATTATCAGAAGGTTAAAGCCTTAATTTTAAAATCGTATGACAGTCCCTGAGGCCTACCGCCTCCGGTTTCGTAACTATACAAAATACCCTGCTCAGTCTTTCGTTGAGTTTGCCCGTGTCAAGGAGGAACAGTTCGACGACTGGCTGAAAGTCGTCAGATTGGCACTTTCGCTGCGTTACGTGAACTGTTGCTCCTTGAAGAATTTAAGAAGGCCTGTAGCAGGGAGTTGATAGTTCACCTGGAGGAGGTAGAGAGTGTGAAATTGAGTAGTGCCGCTCACTTAGCAGATGAGTTTGTATTGACTCATCGATCAGGTAGCGGTAGTTTTAGTTGTAAAACTATAAATAATCAAACATCTTGCTCCCCTAATAGTGGCAGGAGAGGGGAAACCTCCTCATCGGCTCCCCATATCCCCAAGAGTGATAATGTTAATTTTAAATCTTTTCCAGGTGATAGGGATGTGGGTAGAGCCCAAGGAGGTCCTCCTAGAACTAAAATTTTTGCTAATAAAGACTTCCCAAGTAACAGGTACAATGGGAATAGAAGTTCAGGTCGTAAAGGAACTTGTTATTGGTGCAACAAGCCCGGGCATTTCCAAAATCAATGTAATGCTCGGAGGATGTATCTAGAGCAAAATAATCAAAGTCCTGTAGCTTTGGTTAGTGATAAGTCAGAGGTTAGTAGCCATAGTCCTATAGACACACCGCCAGTAGATAGTCGTTTAGTAAATAGTAGCAAGCCTAATGTTTCTAATCCCCAATCATGACCCAAGTACGACAAATATGTGTGGCCTGGAAAGTTGATTTTTAACTCTCAAGTTGTTCAGGTGACGTTTTTTCAGGGACACTGGTTCTGCCAGGTCGTTAGTCCTGAAGAGGGCTCTAAATGGTTTTAAGAAATATACAGGGAATTTTGTATTATTGGGAGGTTTTCCAGATTCAGTTGTGTCCGCTCCTTATGTTATCCGCATGTCTTTTCCAGGATATGATCGCGTCACTGAGTTGGCTGTGGTGGATAGTCTACCTATTCCAGGTATTGATGTATCCTGGGAAATGATATGCTGGATAGTGAGGGACGGGAGCTGTTCTCTATATTATCGGTAAATGCTAGTCCTGTGGCTGTTATGACTCGGTCCGCAGCAAAAGCGTCTAATTTACTTGATATAGATAATGAAGATGACCATGTCAAGTAGTGTAAAGTTAGACGTTTTATGGCCTGGGCCAGTAGAAAGTAGTAGTAATGAAGTAGTTAATATGAAACTTCATTGGGATATAGCTGCTTTTATTAAAGCTCAAAAGGATGAATTTAATTTTGATTTAGGAGTTGTTGAGGATCTGACTAAACCTAGGTTTGGAGTTGTGAAGGGCTTACTATATACGTTTAGTCGTCCCTCATCTGATAATTTGAATAAAACTGGTCGGGTGGAACAGATTGTGGTACCTTCTCAAATTAGAAATTCTGTTTTGGAGTTAGCTCATACTAATTTTTTTTCAGGTCATTTGGGTGTGTTAAAAACATTTCATAGTCTGGCTAGGTATTTTTGGTGACCTGGAATTAAATTGAGTGTGAAGCAATTTATCAGAGCATGTGAGACTTGTCAGGTTATGGGTAAACCAAATCAGGGGATCCCAAAAGCCCCGTTGCATCCCATACCCGCTATAGGTGATCCTTTTTCTGAGTTAGTAATTGATGTGGTAGGTGCCTTACCTAAAACTAAAACAGGTTACGTATATTTACTAACTATCATGGATATAGCCTCTCACTTTCCTGAAGCTATACCTATGAGGGGTATTACTTCCAAAGTTGTTTTTGAAAAATTAATGGATTTCTTTTCCATGTGTGGTCTCCCTCGTGTAATTCAGACCCACTGTGGCACGAATTTCACGAGTAAGGTATTTAGAGGTAACTGTGCAGAACTGGCCATTCAGCACAATACCAGCGTACCTTATCACCCGGAGAGTCACGGAGTGGTGGAAAGGTTCCACCAGACCCTCAAGTCTGTCCTGAAGAAACATCGTTATGATCATGATAGCGACTGGGACAAAGCCCTCACTTTTGCCCTCTTTGCTATCAGGAATCACCCAAACTCTTCCACTGGTGTAGCTCCTTTTGAGTTGGTATTTTGGCACAAGGTCTGTGGACCATTGGAAATAGTTTTGAAATATTCAAGTCCAACTGGAAGGAGGAAACAAATGTGAAAGGGTTAGTGGAAGACTTGAAGGGAAGAATGGTTAGTGCCTGGAAGTTTGCCAGGGAAAATTTGGAACGGTCGTCCCAGTCAGTAATGAACAACAACATTGACAAAAAGGTAAAAGTACAGTCATTTGAACCTGAGGAGTTGGTTTTTGTGCTGAGTATGGCCCCAGATAGTTTTCTCAAACCAAAATGTAAGGGCCCTTGGAAAGTTTTGAGGAAACTGCCAGAGGTTAACTATGAAATTGAAGCTCCCGGTTCAAGCCGTAAATGTAGAATATTCCATGTTAATCGTTTGAAACCTTATGTTGGTAAGCAAAGTGATCCAATAGCGATAGTGTCCGAGCCTGTGTCTGTGGTATTGGATGTGTCTCCTGAGGACTCTGCCGAGTTAGGATGTCAGTTTTCGTTCGGATGCATTGGGTAAAAATATGCAAAATTTGAAGATGTTAAACAGTAGGTTAGAGCATTTAGATGTTAACAAACGGGAAGATTTACTTAAATTTAATTTATTCCTTTTCAGATCTTTTTCAGGATGCTCCAGGTAGGACAAACATTTTAAATCATGACGTTGATGTAGGTGATGCTTTCCCTGTGAAACAGTCTTTACCGGTTGAACCCCGTAAAGTGGGATTTGGTCAGTAAAGAGATAGAGTATATGTTGAAACATAACCTTATTCAACCATCAATAAGTCCCTGGAGTTCTCCTATTGTAATACTGTAGTAAAGAAAGCAGACGGTATGTTTCGCATGTGTGTGGACTACCGTAAATTGAACGCCCATACAAAAAATTATTCTTTTCCTCTCCCTCGTATTGATGATTGACTGGACCGGATTGGGTCTGCCAAATTTATTTCTAAGTTGGATCTTTTACAGGGTTATTGGCAAGTTCCTTTGTCCGACCGAGCTCGTGAAATATCCGCCTTTGTCACTCCGTTTGGTCTATATGAGTGTAAAGGTTATGTCTTTTGGAATGAAAAATGCCGCATGTACTTTTCAAGGGCTCATGAATAGGGTAATTTGTGGTTTGAAAGGAGTGGAAATTTATATGGATGACTTGGTAGTATATAGTAATGACTGGGATACCCACATGCTAAGGTTATGTAAGGTTTTTGAAGCCCTTAGGTCTGCAGGGTTAGTTGTTAATTTGGCTTTGGGTCAGGCCAAGGTTTGTTATCTGGGTCATGAGGTTGGTTTAGGTCAGGTGGCTCCGAAACAAGCTAATCTCGAGGCCATTATAAATTTGAAAAGGCCTGGTAATGTTAGAGAGGTAAGAAGGGTGCTTGATATGACTGGTTATTACCGCAGATTTGTGCATAATTACTCTGATCTTGCTCAGCCTCTTACTAGTTTATTAGAAAAAAGAAAAAAGTTCTAGTTGGTCGTACCAGTGTGAAGAATCTTTTAATAAACTTAAATCAGTGTAAATTACTAACCCCATTTTGACTTCCCCAGATTTTCAGAAGCCTTTTGTTATAGCAGCAGATGCTAGTGACGTTGGCATTGGAGGTGTCCTCTTCCAGAGAGAGGAGGACAGTGTTCATCCTGCGTCTTACTAAAGCAAATATCTTCTGGCGGCTGAAAAACGTTACTCCACAATAGAAAAGGAAGCTCTTTCTTTGGTCTGAGCTCTTAACTATTTCAAGCCGTATGTGACAAATCTTACTTTCCCGATCGAGATACGGACGGATCACAATCCACTGATTTTCATCGAGCGGATGAAGGGAGCAGAGGATTTTGCGCTGGGCCCTTTTACTGCAGGAATTCAATTTGATTGTAAAACATGTTAAAGGGACTGACAACAAAATTCTCACATGCCGCCTTGCACGTTTCTCCATTTAAGGTTGTATGAAAAAATTTTGGTAGGATGTGGTTGTTTATAATATAGCTTTGTAGGTGAAGTTTAGGAGTTTTTCTTTGAGTGGTATACGCTCTGGTGTTTTCTAAAGGTTCCCCTAAATTAATCATTGGTTTGTTCTGATTTTGGATTGTGTATTATATATATGACTTTTTTGGGCTATGATGCCAGTGTATTGTAGGTTAAGGTGTATGTCTGTGGGCGTACCGGTAAGTTTATGTAGGTTTAGTTAGGTCTATTTCCATAAAGTTGGGGTTTTGACGAAGTACGGTAGTATTAGGTCGCAAATAATGGTGAGCTATATAAAGCTCTTGGTTTGTATTTTTTAGGGGTAATTTCTGTTTGGTGTTAGGTTTATTATGTATAATATTGATTCTTACTTTACAGGTGCATTTCCATTTATATATATATATATATATATATATATATATATATATATATATATATATATATATATATATATATATATATTTATAAATTGTTTAAAAAACATTTTTTTTTTCTTTGGGGAGGAAGGTACTATGGATTAACGTAATTTTTTATTTTGATTTTTATCAGCCTTGTTTCAACATTTACTTATGTAAAATTAGTGTAAATTTAAAGTTTTTTTTTTTCTGTTCATAAGCTTATTAACCTCCTCCCCGCTCATGTTAATGTATAAGTGGCTAGTTTAACACTGTTTTCTTTTCCATGTTTTCTGAGTCCTTGGATGGCAACAGACACCTGAGTTTACAAGTGAGGAACTCGTTCGCTAAACGGACAGTCGAGCAACTGAGGCTTCCCAGACATACTGCAACTGTTAGCTAAATTGAGCCTTGTGAGGATTGCACCACCCACCATTAACAGCTCTATGCAAGTGCATTTTGGTCACCTGCGGTGTTTTGCTGTTCCTACGGGCTCTTTTCTGACGTCTGTAGAGCCGACATATTAAAATCTCGGCTTTGGGAAGGACTCTGGAGAGGCGCCCCCGTCAACGCATCCTCGTCATGTCCAGTTGTGAGAGCCTTAGAGCTCGTGGAGATACGTAGGGAGGCAGCTGCAAGGTAGGAAAAGATAATTTACCTTATTTTTGGGGTTGGGATTCCATGTCCCTCCCTTTGGTGAGGAGTCCTATGGATCTGTACTCCCTACAGTAGTAGTGTTACCGGTGGAGCTGCTACCCGATTATTTGGAGCGGTGGGAGTTGTTTTTCTTTTTTTTCAGCCTCAAAGATTGTGATATGGCTAGGTATTTAGTGTTTTTTTTTTTAGGGTTTAATTTTTTTATTTAACACTCTCTAGTTAAGAGTGTGTTGTTTCCCGCAAGGGAATTTTATTGTAGTTACCCATTTGGGTGTTTAATTATTAATTGACTCTCTCTCGTTGAGTGTGTGTGGTTTCCCATTGGGGAATTTTGTTGTTATTGTTTAAGTGATAATTGTTAATTATAAATGGGTTAGTGTTCATTTAGTAATTTGTTAATTATTGTTATTTGCTCAGTGTTAAGTTGTGAATTGTTCCTAATAAATATTGTCAAGTTTTCCCAGGTATATTCGCTACCGCTGGCCAATTTTACCACAGATATTACTTACAACACTGTTCTCCCTATTCGTGCAATAAGAACTTGCACCACGACCCGCCAAGGATCGAGACAATATATATATATATATATATATATATATATATATATATATATATATATATATATATATATATATATATATATATATATATTTATGTATGTGTATATATATGTATATATATATATATGAATATATATTTATACGTATATATATGCATAAATATATACATATATGTATGTATACATATACATATATATATATATATGTACATAATATATATATATATATATATATATATATATATATATATATATATATATATATATATATATATATATATATATATATATATATATATATATATATGTACATAATATATATATATATATATATATATATATGCATTATATATATAAATTTATACATATATGTATATATATATATATATATATATATATATATATATATATATATATATATATATATATATATATATACACACATTTGTATATATACAGTATATATATATATATATATATATATATATATATATATATATATATATACATATATAATATATACTTATACATATACATGATATATATATACATATGCGTATATATGTGTGTATATATATATATATATATATATATATATATATATATATATATATATATATATATATACATGCATATATATATATAATTTATATACATGTCTATATATATATATATATATATATATATATATATATATATATATATATATATATATATATATATGTGTGTGTGTGTGTGTATGTAAATATATATACATATATACATACATACATACATATATATCTAATGTATAAATATATATATATATATATATATATATATATATATATATATATATATATATATATATATATATATACTGTATATATATATATATATATATATATACTGTATATATACGTATATAGTGATACCTCTACATACGATCTTAATTCGTTTCAGAAACTGCTTCATATGTTAAAACGATCGTATGTTGGAGCAAATATTCCCATAAGAATACATGGTAATTTATTTAATTTGTTCCTCAGCCTAAAAACCCATAATAAATCCTTAATAAATGGCTACATATAATTACACATGACATTAATACAATACCTGTATAATAAATACATATTACAAACCAAAAAAAAAAAGAATAATAATAATGAAATAATAAATAAAAAACGGGTTTTAATGTAACACTTTACCTTAGCGACAGGCAAGCGCAGGTGTAGGGACTTCTACGCAGGAGGAGACGGAAGATCAGCGAGGAGGTAGGGACGGTGACGTTGTACGATAACGTGTACGATAACTTACACTAACTTACACTAATACGTGAACTTTAACTTACTTAGCTTATTTTTTTTCCTTTTTATTTTATATTTTTTTTTTACATTTTTTCTTTTCTTATTTTTAATTTTCATCACTTTCACTCGATTTGGTGTTCCTTTTCTTTGCTTCACTTTCTTTCTTTTCATAATGATCACTAGACCATTTTAAAGATTTTTTAAAGAAACTATCGAGTGAAAGTTGCTTTGTACGGCTTTTGAGGATTCTTCTAAAATGCATTAAGCAAACATCATCGAACTGCGCAACAACACGCAAACCTGAAGTTTCTGTGGGTGATGCTTATCGATGAAATCAACACCCTGTTGATGATATGCCAACATCTGTTTTATTTCCGCCGTACCTAAGATTTGGCCTACCTCCTCGATCTCCTCCGACTCATTCAACTGTGCTTGGAACTCATCATGCTGCATGGCTTGCAGCTCCTTGAGTTCCTCGGTGGTGAGCTCTTCGTGATGCTCATCGACGAGTTCGGTGATGTCATCTTCATCCACCTCCAGACCCATGGACTTGCCAAGGGATACAAACTCTTCAACGTCTTCCTCGGCGGCAAGCACAGGTTCATTCTCAGGGCCAAAACCTTTGAAATCTCTGGGAGCAACAGCATTAGGCCAAAGCTTCTTCCAAGCGGAATTCAGGGTCCGACGAGTTACTCCCTCCCAAGCCTGATCAATGATCTTTAAGCAATGCACGATATTAAAGTGGCTCCTTCAAAATTCACGCAAAGTTAAGTTGATGCCTTGCGTGACATTAAAGCACTGCTTAAATAAGAGTTTGGTGTAGAGCTTTTTGATATTGGAGATGACTTGCTGGTCCATTGTCCAAACAGAGCAAGCACTTCAAAAGCAAATTCCTTTCCTGAGGATACTTCTTGACAGCAGGGCCGAAAACTACGTTTACCCATTCCACAAAGATATGCCTAGTAACCCAAGCCTTAGAATCAGAACGCCATAGAACATGTAGCAGGTCTTTATTAATTCTATGTACTTTAAATGCCCTAGGGTTTTCGGAATGGTAAACCAATAACGGCTTTATTTTGCAGTCCCCACTGGCGTTGACACAAAGCGCAAGAGTCAAACGATCCTTCATTGGCCTATGTCCAGGCATTTTCTTCTCTTCGGCGGTAATGTACGTTCGACTAGGCATCTTTTTCCAAAACAGACTGGTTTCATCAGAGTTGAACACCTGCTGCTCTACGTAACCTTCCTCCGCCACGATGCTTTCGAACTTTCTAACAAAGTCTTTAGCAGCCTTGGTGTCCGAACTCGAAGCATCTCCATGATGAACAAATGAATGAATCCCGGTCCGTTTCCTATATTTCTCGAACCAACCTCGAGACGCCTCGAATTCCTCCGTCGTAGGATCGGCTGAACTCTCCCTCGCGTCACCCCGAGAGAGCGCTGCCTTCAAGTCACTGTAGATAGCGCTGGCCTTCTCACAAATGATCGTTTCCGTGATCGTATCGCCAACAATCTCCTTGTCTTTGATCCATATCAACAAAAGGCATTCCATCTCTTCAAAGGTAGAGCTACGACGTTTGGAAATAATCGTGATCCCCTTCGAAGGTTTCACTGCTTTAAAGGCTGACTTCTGTTTTATGATCGTCGAGATATTCCGGCCATATTGTTTAGCCAGATGGCTAACAGGTACAACTCGCTCATGCTTTTCTATTATTTCCTGCTCTAATTCTAATGAAAGCATGGACTTCCTCTTTTTCTCACCACTACTACTACTTCCTGAACCGAAACTAAGCTTTTTAGAACCCATGATTACGAAACACAGAAAACAACACGTGAAAAGGCTCGATTGGCGTCCCTCCGATGTGCTGCCGTCTAGCGGCGTCAACAACAAATGACACTGGACCCTTTCGAGAAAATTCCACGGGTAAGTGTATTGTTTACTTCGTATGTTGGAGCAACACTCCATATGTTGAGACAAATTTGGTCAAATTTTACTTCGTATGTTGGGAAATTCGTATGTTAGGACAATCGTATGTAGAGGTTCCACTGTATATACATTTAAATATATAAACATATATATTTAAATATATAATATAAATAAATATGTAAATAAATATATTCATATAAATATATAAAAATATATATTTATGTAAAATAT
>NC_090729.1:139324992-139327492 GCF_036898095.1 Palaemon carinicauda
TATTATACAATACTTACAAATAGATGAAGAAACCAAAATCAGTTTTCTTAAAGTGTCAATTAAATACAAAACGAAAAATTTATACCGTGTATCCATTCATTTCAATCAGCTTAAAATACGGTATACGATTTCGTCAGCAAACTACTATTTTTTAGGAAACACCATTCCATTCCAGAAAACTTTTACTCTTTAAATAGTCAATTGCACTATAATAAAACATATACTTATGTTTTTAAATTTCGGATGTGTTTTAAAAATAGAGTATTGTTGACTTCTTTTTGTTTTACTTTTGGCTGTGATCACATCAGCTGATGTCTAGCTTCCACTCTCAAGAACATGCGCGGTACGAACACATTAACAAAGAATTGTTTACACCATTTCTTAACTTATTCAAACCATCTATACAGTTAATATTACATAAGCACCAATGGCTTATAACCTATATTTTTGTTTAGTACATTTAAAACCTTTCTCTCTCTCTCTCTCTCTCTCTCTCTCTCTCTCTCTCTCTCTCTCTCTCTCTCTCTCTCTCTCTCTCTCTCTCTCTCTCTCTCTCTCTCTCTCTCTGTCACATCGAACGTAATAGCGGTAACCTAATTTTTCGATGACTTTAAAAATAGGCCTAGTACTTTCTTCTTCTTTTACCTTTTTTGCATATGGTTCCATAATTGAGGTGGGTACAAGTTGACTTTTAACTGAAGTTAGGAAAAGTATTTTGGATATGGAGAGGACAATTATCTTTCGAACAGTTTAGAATTATCATAAATTATCATTCTGTTATTAGCGGCAGTTTGCTATTGTGGATTAAACGCATAAGGAAAAAAAAGGTTTCCAGCTTTGCTACGAATTTAAGAATTTATATGGATACGATAAGTAAAATGTTTGTAATAACAATGTTTACTAAATGTTTGTAATATCATTAGTTATCACTTTGATCATGTGTGTTTAATGTGTTTGTTCATGATGATCGAAGATGGAGCGTAAACAAATGGAAGGTTTCCATTTCAGGCGGCGTCATAAAGAAAAACATTATAGAAATGGCATTCATTTCATTTATTTGGAAGTTCTAAGAAAATAAAGTAGAACATTGGTAATAACAAAATCAACATATAATCAATACTTGGTGAGATTGCTTTCGATGCAAAAACTAACTTATGCACAGATGTGTAAATGTGTCTGTTTGTTCGTTATCATCAGAAATAACGTAAACAAAACATTGGTTGTCATTTTCTATTGTGCTTTTTGGCGTGTTTAGGAAACGCATGATATAAAATCGCCTTTATTTTTATAATTCTGGATTTTCAATGATACAACAAAAGCTAGTCTATCGAGTGATGGTTTTGCTATTCACCAGTTGTCTTATACAATAGATATGACAAACATTGAAATTTGTCTGTATTTTGGGTGAGTTATAAAGGGAAATATACGGTGTTTACACCCATCCTGGTTGTAATTTTAACCATTTTTCAAGTTATTAGAGCTTTAAAGTATATTAAATGTTTGATTTATTTACAAGAACAATTTGATATTATAAAGAAGTAGAGTATAGTACATTGAAAGTATTGGAAATGGGTAGTAATCACGTTTGAATAGGCAAGTTGCTGGTTGCCATGGCCCCAATGGAATTATTTCTGTTAGTTGTTTGTTCCGAAATATGCGATTTTCCATTGATACGAGTTCATTGATCGACCAAATTCTCGCATAATTCAGGACCCTACAGTAGGGTCCCGAATTATGCGTGTTCGAATTATGCGATTCTCCATTTATACGGTCGGTAGTTTAAAAATAAAAAATTGTTTCTGCAAAGCTGTTCAAAGTCTGCAAGTCAAGCACTACAAAATATATCAAATCTATTGTCTTTTTAGGTATATTGGTAGCCCTAAATACAGTGCTTGATAATAAATGTTACCAAACGATATTTATCTTACATTTTATCAACATAATTTCATAATAAATAGCCTATTTAAGGATTAAATTCCATAACAATGAAATCAACTTTTAACTATGCGAATCCAGCTGACAAAATGTAAACAGAATTGTGGTTACATTCTCGGCAATCTTTATCTTTCTCTAACCTTTCGATAATTTTAATGGTATTGTTCATGAAGGTATATTCAAGCATTATTTTTATTTAGTATAAAATATATAAAAGCTTTAGTTTTCCCTGTGGGTATTCAAGGTTTTCACACGTAGGCTGGGTTCGTTTATCGGCAGTGAATAGCGTAAATTTCGGTAACAAGTCGGCAATATTTTTTCATTTTCTAAACAGTATAGATTTGCTTTACAATTATTTGTTTTGTATAGTACAAGGTGTAATTATAAAATCCTCTCTCCAAGAGAGAGAGAGAGAGAGAGAGAGAGAGAGAGAGAGAGAGAGAGATTTGCAGAGAGAGAGAGAGGCAAATCTCTCTCTCTCTCTGTATGTGTAAGAAATAAAATCTTAGTTCACATATTACAACCTGAGTTTATGAATGAAATTAACATGACTATTATTAGTTGC